>NC_051156.1:52997905-53204608 GCF_013339745.2 Dermacentor silvarum | reverse complement strand
AACTGGAATATGCATCTGCAATACGGGATGCCAGTCGCGTAATCTTATTACTTAACTTGAACTAGTACACAGTAAACTCTACTCGTTTCATTATTTCTAATTATAACCGTACCGCAAGTATAACTTCAATGTAAACTAGTCTAGCACTCATTCCACTAGCTAATCGCCGCAGAGTCGGCCATCTTTTTCTATTTCATAAATTTTTTATCACACCACACTTCATGACGACTCATACTTGCGGCCTCAGTGCATTTCAAATTGCGTCGATCATCGCAGTAAGGTAGGGATTGATTCATGTAACACGAAGTCTTTCTTTCATCCCCGTACATCTCAGAAATGTAACCACCAAGTATCGTAGCCATCACAGATAACAAACTTTTTGCAAAACATTAGCTAACATTGTATAATGAGGAGAATCATTATGTTACAAGAACTCACTGCACTTGTTTGTTTTACTCTACTACTTTGTAACCACTCCCCTCTTTAATGCCAGGTGGCCCTGAGGGTACTTTAAACAAAAAATAAAATGACGAGTGACTGCCAGAGTTTCAGTCAACATGAAGTGTCATTTCCTTAAAATTGCATTAGGCGCTTTTGATCATTTTAAAATTCTTTGCATTTTCATGTAACAAAGTATCGTTGTGAGGGAGCATGTGATACTTCATGGCACTAATGCCCGTCAAATTGATTTGCACAGAGCAGATGACAGAGTTGTGCATTAGCAAGTAGGAGCTTGCTACATTGTTTCTGTTCTGGTCGTCACGGCTATAATGACTGGAAAAGAACAGTTGGGACTCAACATGTTACTTCCCCGATTGTCATAAAACGCCCTTAAAAGCAACTAAGCTTGTATGTCAAATTTCTCATTCCCGCTCGGTACGATACAGAACTGTAGACTGCTGCTTTCCTAACAGGGCTCACACCTCTCTATCTGGTAAACTTCCAAACATTTCATAGTGAGGCACGTAGTTCAAGAGGACCTGTTGTCATTATGGTGACAGTTGAGCATCTTGTGGCTTAGCGTGGGCAGCTTGCAGACCAATAATCTCTCTTTTGTCTGTCTTCCTGAAAAGAGAAATGACAAAGCCATGACACACATGCAAGCAAAAAATGGTGAAACAAAAGTTTGTCCCATAATGAATAAATCACGGTTCTAGTTGAAGTGTTCAAATACATACCCTGTGATGATGCTGGCCCTTCATGTTACTTCCAGTGGTGACACATTCACGGTTGACTTGTACGTTCAGAGACAATAGAGTCCAAAGGGATGAGTCCAAATATGAGCAGCGTCTTGGAGGCTGGAATCGAAAGAAAAAGAGCCTCAATTACTATGGTGGAAGTGTGCCTGAGTTTGTGATAATGTATGACAGAGAACAATGCACGAAACGCTCCATGACAGAAAAACACACACACCCAACACTGTTTTGAGTGTGCATTCTTTCAGTGGTGTCCTTGTGTGGGCTGTGCTTAGTCAAGCCTCGATTAGATGACAATTGTTTCTACCAGATACTAGTAATAAACACAGTCATTTTATTATGTCCTCAAATGCAGTTAATCTAACTGTTTCACCGGAAGTACACTTGTCACTAATGTGCAGTGAACTTATCGCGGTGTATCATTTATGCAGAAACAGCCAAAACTTTATTATCTATGCCGTACTCACGTTAGCAATTTTAGCAACTTGGCAAAATAGCAAGAGCCTCGTTTGAATTGCTTTGGAAGGGCAATAACTTTATAATTATTACTATTTTCTACTTTTAAGAAATGACGACAGGAATCTGCTTTATCCGCCTCGCACGCAAAGAAATTCAAAGTTGAAAATGCGAAGCACTGATTTTTTACTCACCGGCGCACAAGCCCAGGGGCTGCAAGGTTAATCCGCTTTCGTGGGTAGTCTTCAAGCAGACTGTGCTCGGTTCCAGCGATGAATTTTCGTGCTGGCCAGCACTTCTTTTTCGAGCAACACGTCATTACGCGGCCAGACGCGGCAGATCACAAACGGCGGAAGCCGTGCATGCAGCCGTTATGCTAGTGAAACGCCGCCAGCTGATCAAGTTTACCGTCTTTAAACAAGTTCGCTTGGTGGCAGCTATCGAATTTTGGACGCATAAATTGGCTGAGATATTATTGATATCTAATTAAAACGAACCTGCGTGATGCTGCTCAAAGGAAACGACCACCCCGCTCGCAAATATTACCGCCGTACAATTTGAATCGATAACGGCACCGGACTGCGGTCGATACAGTGGGCTGCTGCTGATCACACGTCAGTGAGGCCTCAAACCTTTATTCAAGTAACAAAGCACAGACTTTATAACAGAAGTCCAATAAAAAAATAGACTGCTTATTTTGTAAAAAGTGACAACATAGTTGTGTTTGTCGGTTATTATATGTACATTAATAGATCAAATATTGAGTCTGGTTGAGCGCCCTAGCAGAAAAATACAAACTAAAGTATGCGACCAAATTACAGTAGCTCCACTTGCGCGCTTATGCTGGAACGCGCCGCGGTTGATTTTTCGCCCTCTGTGGCCATTTGGTGAGCTCGAGAGGTTTCCGGGGCCTGGGGAGAGTTTCTCAGCACGTTTCGCCACCCGTCGGCGGTAGGGGCGCTGCGACCCGACCCGACCTAAAATCCCTATATAAGAAAAGTACCGCCATCCTTTGATAAGTGCCGCTTCTCTCTCTCTCCTGTATCTCTGATTGGACGATGATAGCGCGCGCTTTTCACTTTATATTTTCTTTTTTCTGCCCCAGAGCCATGTTGAAAGTCCTCTGCGCAGCCGCAGTCGCCGGCGGCGGCGGCGGCGCGCGCCCGGCCTGAAAGCTTCAACGTGGACTTTCTAGATGCGCCACCGTTGACTGGCTTTCGCAAGCAAAAAGTAAAAAAAAAAAGCAAGCGCTTTAGGAGAGCAGGCGGCAGAGCAAAGAGTAGATGGCGGTACTTTTCTTATATAGGAACTTTAACCCGACCTAGGGTGCCTCGATGCCCAGCGCCGCCGTTCAGGGTGGAGACAACCCCGCTGGCGCCGCCAGATTTAATCACACGAGCTCAGACTCAGCTACGCTTGCGCTCATAAATAGTGTTACTCGCGGCGCACTTCCAAGTGCTTTGCCTTGATGTGGATTTTTTTTATCGGTATCGCATCTGCACATCTTTATAACCAATAGCCGTTAACTCGTCGAAGGTCCAAGACGTAAATGTATGGCACCGGGAACATGCCCCAAGTTGCCTAATTCAATCACATTTAATATGCCGTGTGTATGTTTGAAATGCACACTATTTTATTTTTGCGCTTCGATGCTTGGAATATAAGGTTTGCGACCCTGTGTGTGGAAGTTTTTCTTTTTCGCTGTTGTATTTTGGTTTACACGTCACGCCTCCTTTACCGTAGCCAGCCACTCGCGCACGGCGGTTAGTTTCCCTTGCGTTGCGCGTGCTCTTCGCGTTCGTTGCAATTATTTGACGATATCTACACGCAATTTTACTTTTTTTGCCCCCAAAACTGTGTGCTGACAGGATTAAGCTGGTGTAAAATAACTGCGATGTGAAAATAAGGTTTAGTCAGGCCTGTAGAGAAAAATGTAACGTAACTTGTCTGTGTCAATCTTGCATAGTACACACAAGAAACCAAACGATGCACAAAATACATTAACTTATAATGTCTAGTACAGTCAATCATGAAAGAGATATGTACATGAAAAATTATATGTACTGTGTGGCGCCTGAAGGTTATGTTGAAAGACGAGATAAAAAAAAATTCGCAAGGTACACTGTAAACACAAATAAGCCTGAATGGGGGTTTTTTATGGTTTAATACCTTTTAAAACTCCATCGCCCAATATATTTACTCCATCACCATGGAGTAAAAAAAACATAAAACCATGATTTTACCTCCTTCCTGAAATGATGGAGTAAAAAACGGAGTGACCTGATAAAACTCCATTGACAAAATGGAGTTTCTCTGTGCGAAAACTCGTGCCGTGAAATGGAGTGAAAATGTATTTCCTCCGTGCACTGTAAACACAACTTACAGCCGGCATAGGTAAGAGATACGACGCGCAACCTTTTTAAACTCCTCGGCGCCAAATCTTATTTCATCAGTGGGAACGTATTCCATATAAAAACGTGAATTCATTCCCAACATTCATAAATGTAGTAAAATCGGTCTTAAAATGGAGTTTTCCCCCTCACGAGAAATCTCATATATAAATGGTGTAAAATAGAGGCTAATGGCGGCAGTCTCACACAAGGCGGAGTCGGGTCCTTTACGGCTCTGCAATTTTTTCTTTCGTGCACTTCAACTCATGGATACTACTTTGGATAATCAGCGGCCGTTTCTACAAGCATTTGGTGTCACCATGACAGCAACGACATCTCCATGTCTTCCTCAGCACGCCGCACACGAAGAGATTCCGACCGCCTCGTGGACGACGGCATGAAGACGCGATTTTAGGCCTAACATCCATTGACACCTGCTCTAGGCCGGGCAGCCGCAATGTTATTCATGCACGCCCGATGAGCCTCGTCCAGCGGAGCCAACCTCGCATCAGTCACCTCAGGTGAAACGTGGTGAAACGATTTTTCGTGCGCGATGTACATAGCTAGTGGTACTTGCATTCGGAGTTGTGGCGTTTACTTGTGCTCTAATGGACGCCTTGGTCCTAGCGCGCAATAATAATATTGTTCGAGAATGGCGGGCGATGCGGCATGACCCAGGTGAGCGTGAACGTTTCGGCCGTCGCGTTACATGTTACACGTAGCGAAGGAGGTGCCTTTAATGTGGCGCTACTGCTTTCTTTAGCAACTCGCTTCAAGCTGAGAATTCCATTAGAATACTACAAAGTGGGCCGATATTATGAGGAAAAAATAGCGTGTCCGTGCTTGGGTGTGCGCGCGGGAGGAAAAGGCGCGTGCACTCTTTGCTTGATTGTATGTGCGCGTGTGCGTTGTTACTGTGTTTGTACGTCGCTGCTTTTTCGTGAAATCTTACGGATGAAAGCTTTTCATGGTGTCCATGTGATAGTTTGTTGCAGCAGTGCTTGCATACACTTGCTTGTGAGGTTTTGACATCGGTCGGCGCGCAGGTAGGCACAGACGCGTCCACTAATTCCAAGGCGAAGCGAATCATGGGGATGGCAAGTAAGTCGTCGCACTCTCGTCAATCCGACACGCGTTTGGCAGGTTTTGTGGACACTGACCCCCACCGGAATGCGGCGGTCCATTGTCGCCTAGCTGCCTGCCTGTTCTCCCTCTCCCGGCGAGGAGTGGTACCATTCAGGCGCCCTAAACATGGTATGGTCATGGGCGCGATCGTTAACTTGCTCGTTCATTAGGAAGTCAAATTTCTGTACGTGTCGTTTGGGCGTGTTGGCTTGCTGACTTCTGTCGTCAATGATTTAGGAAGACTCCAGCGCCATCCAATTTTGAAAAACGGGATTATCTACGGACTTCTCACAATGCCGCATTTTGCATAAAAATCATTGGCAAAAGTGTGTAGGTCGGCTGCCATGTTAAGCTGTTTTTTTTGTAAGTGGATTACATTTCTTGTTTTAAATGTGGTTCCCCCCAAGTTATAGAGAGCGATAGTTTATATGGTTCACTCAAGCAATTAAATTGTTACTGTTGGCTACGCATCGTTCTGTCATTGAATGTTGTCCGCGCTTTCTTTCATCAGTACATCTGCATTGTGTTGTGGTGCGCGTTTGTTTATTGAATGTGCCTTATGTTGGACTCTTGGCCTTGCTGATGTATGGTATATACTTTATATTATTGTTAATTGATATGAATTATTTAAAATAACATGCTCTTATTACGCGTAATTTCCCTCAAATGCTGTGTTTCCTCTATGTTTTGTCTCCCGTGGGATGCTGTAATGCCTACAGATAATAAAATATACTTTATACCGCTATCCGAAAATCACAATTTATTTTCTTTATTAAATCATAACGTGCGTTGAAATGCTAACAAGAAATACATAGGCGAGAATGTACTCCTGTCAAGTATTCCATTCGTTAATGGTCTATCCATAAATATCGTCGTGCATACTTGAATCTTGTCAATGTCACATACTCTCGCGTACGTGAAAGCGCATATGCAGTCGTTTAATTTGTGCTGAATTCGCGTTTCGATTTACGCTATTGAACAGAGTTGACTAGCTGAAAAGGGGCAGTTTACTGGATGGGTAGATAAATGCTCTTAATATAATTCAATTCTATATTAGTCGCCAGTGAAATTTTATACATACATTCAAAATCTAACTAGGAAGGTGGAACACAAAATAAGCTACTGTAGAGGTTGTTACCGGCACAAAACATAGCACCTGCACTACTTCACCAGTCATTAATAAGTGTCCTAAAGCCACGGCACGAAAGCTGCTGCTTCAATTCATTGCAGGAAAAAAAGTATAAATAATGTAGCAGGATCTCAAGAAACTCTCTTCAGAAATGGATTAGTATTTACTCCATTTGCAACACCTCAAGAACACTTTCCAAAATGAAGTAATATTTACTCCAATTTTAACAGTTAAAGGACTCCCTCAAAAAATGAAGTAATATTCACTCCAATTAGGATACCTAAAAACCCCTTCCGGAAATGAATATTCACTCCAATTGGAACACCGTAAAAACTCCCGAAAGAAATGAAGTAATATTTACTCTTATTTGAACACCATAAAAGCTCTTGTGAGAGATGGAGTTAACTAAAACTCTATATGAATGGAGTATATTCGAACTCTCATTCGGGAATGCTCTAGGCGACGAGGCATTTACTCCCATCTGGGATTATTTGTGTTTAGTGTGTAGGCTCGACACACACAATTCGGGATAGGAGAGTTTTAAAAAAATTATTCATTACATGGGGGGGGGGGTTCAAGTGAGTACATCATTCTTATTACACACAATATAAATCGAACACAAGAATATAAACAAGAAAACGCAACCGCGGGTAATATTAATCAATATATCCAGCCAGAATACATCAGCTACCATCGAATACGTCGCATCAGCCAAACACATCGATGGCGAGTACAGAACATTTTATAAATAACCATTAGAACACTGATAACTACATTTAAAAAATAAACAACACTGCATACATATCGCGTACAAAAACCGTTAATGAAACTAAGACAGTCAAATACAGATTATCAATGTTTTTCACTTCGAAAATATAGTCCATGATGATGTAGGGCTGTTGACTTTAACAGACGGTGCCCATCCTGTCGATTTCCCTCGTACTGGTCCTCTTCAAAGTGTTTCTAAGTACAAGTAAACAACAAAAGTGATGTGGGGTCAAAAGCAGGGTGGGGTCGCAGCGCCCCCCTCCAAGCAGCGGCGATAGGCATGAACTAGCCCCGATGTGAAGGCCGTAAGAAGCGAACGCGCAAGCCAGTCGAGGCCCGGCCGTGCTAGAGTGTACTAGAATACGGTCTAGTACACTCTAGCCGCAGCAAATCGCGAACCGCCAAGCACTCTCGCCCGAATCCGGTGGCCCGCGTCGTCCCCCGCCCTCTTTGGATTAAGGAAGCTCATCTCACTAAAATAATTTCCAGCACTGAGAGAACAGCGAGAGGCACGGAGTGCCATATCTGTGCGCAGCGGAATATAGTTTGGGGCACATTTTATTTCATTTACAGATACTGCCACATAGGCGTATCCACCGGGGGGGGGGGGGGCAGGGGGGCACTTGCCCCCCCTCCCCCCCCCTCCCCCCCCCCACTTTCGAAAGCGGGCACTTTCGGCTACACACTGGAAAGTCCAACAAAACAACAGCTGAAGCAAAATTTTATTTCTTAATAGTGTCACCACGTTAATAATGCTTTTCTTTACTACGTATCCCCGGTTTGGGAAGCGAGTATTGTGCCTCCTCGTGACGCGCTGTAGCGGGCGACGCGCGATATTCGCCGTACACGCTTGCATTGCGCAGAAGTCCTGGCGCTGGACAGTTCCCGCACTTACAAATTACCGCCTAACCATACTTGAAAAAACAAAACAACCGGCTTGATATATTTAAACTTCGGGTGAGGGGAGAGGTCCGGATAAAGTATTTTAATCAGCCGTGCGCAACGATGGGTGTGCCTACTGCACGAAAGGGTTGGATTATCAAATGCTGGAACTATTGAATCTCCGTCCAGAGATAGTCTACGTACGTTGCAATATAAATATATATCTTATCACCATCAAAAATCTAATCAAACCACTTACAGGTCCAACTGCCGAATTTCATTGTGTAATCATGACTTATCGTTTATTTATTTACTTATTTATTTATTTATTCATTCATTCATTTATTCATGATACCTTAAAGGTCCCAGAACGGGACATTACATGAGGGGTGGGCACGTAGAAAAATGGCGGGACAGGCTAGGTGGCGTGACTTGAAAGATGGTCTTCAATATCTGTTTTGAAACGGGAAATGTTTGTGATTAGGGTGATGTCAGAAGGAAGGGTGTTACATTCTTGGGCTGTGTGCAGAAAAAAAGAACGCTGATACGTGGTGGAATGGACACGTGGTAGATACACAGCATTGGGATGCGTATGGCGGGAGAAACGATGCGATGGGAGGAGGAAATAACTTTATTGAGTCCTGAGGAACCCCTCCCCACCCACTCTTGGTTTAGTGGTCGGCAGAGGTCGCGGGCCGCACCCACATTGGGACGAGAAGCCCGTGAGCCTCCGCCCTTTCGTGAACCCTCTGGACAGACCAGAGCTGGGTCTGGTGGTCGTCGCTTCGCAGGGCGTCCTCCCAGTCTTCTTCTTTACTGAACATGGTGCCACTTAACGCGGAGCATTGCCAGAGCATGTGCGCTACCGAGCAGTATGATTCGCCACAATCCGGACATTGCGGCTCTACCTCTGGTGAATAAATAAGGCTCAGTCTGCCTCTCGAGGGGAACGACCCTGTCTGAAGCACTCTGAATATCGATGACTGTGGCCTATTGAGTTTAGCGTGGGGGAGCGGGAAGGCCCTCCTGGAACGATGATTTGGTTACCCGTGGTCAGTGAATGAAAGAACCAAAAAAATAAAAAAGACGAGCACTTTTGCGGTGGCAGGTGAGCGAGGGAAGACACAACCGGGATTTTAAGGCTGAGGCACTTGTATTATAGGAGTAGTCAGAAAGAATGAACCTGGCAGCATGGTTCTGAACCGATTCAAGAGAATTACTCATATTAACCTGGTGGTTGTTATAGATAGCACGGGCATATTATAGTTTAGAACGGATTATGGTTTTATATGCAAGTTCATTTATTCATGATACCTCAAAGGTCCCAGAACGGGACATTTCATGAGCGTCTGCGAGGTGATACGTTCGTGAAAGTGACCTCCGTCGAACGTGCAGAGCCATTTCAGTGCCAATAGAACACTTAACTCAATTTTTTCTAATGGCCTGTGTCACTTCTGCTTTTATTGATTTCATTTCCAGGCCGTTTCTGAATAAGGGCTACCCTACTAGTACTTGTTTCCCGGCAGGAGCAAGAACAGCCGTTATTTTATATTTTCAAGAAATGAAGACAACCTTATTGTGACGTGTTCCGAAATTTTGAACTGTGATGGTTGCTTACGTACTCTAAAAACCGCTACTGAATACTCGCTTTCCCCCAGTTCTTATGCTTTATACACGGCATTTAGTTGTTGATCCCGGTATCCTCAGTAAACTATGCGGGGCACGGTGTTAATATTTATTCGAAGTACGAAACAATATCCTGAGTCATGAGCGATAAATGTTTTTTCTCTGTAGGTTCATTGCAAGCCTTTGTAGAAAGTTACATATTGAAGTGTTCCAGGGTGTCATACCGCCGTTTTCCCCGACTCCCAAAACAATTGCATGAGATATGGACTTGAAATTCCATGAAAATAGGGAGAATTTTAAGCGCGATGCGTTGCGAAAATCTCACTTTCCTGCTTGAAATGCAAGTGTTGCAGATAATGACTAAACTCTTGTTTTCGAATTTATTCCCGTGCACCATACGGGATGCGTATAGGTTGCTTCTCCGGTGTCCTCGGGGAGTTAAACAAGGCATCTTGTTTATATCTGGGGATAATGAAATCTTGTGACGAAGTAAGATGTGTATTGATGAATTACTGTTTGTTGTTTTAATTTCCAGCAAGAAGTGCTTCAAAGCATTAAATGGGGACAAGGTTTAAAACGGAACACTAATATACGGGTAACTTTTCAAAGTATGCGATGTAATTACAGGAAACTGAAACATTTAGTGCAACTGTTCAAAAAAAAAAACACCTTCACTAAAAATCGGGTTGTTATTCACCAAGTTCGCACACCTCTGCCGTCTTTTAAGTATTGAGAGTAATTTATGTTGATTTTACTTCGTTCTGTATAACCTCGATAGTACTATTAGCTTAACTAGCGATACATTTATGCTGTAGACTTAACCACCAAGTACAATTCTTTGTTTAATCAGTACAATTGACTGCAACAAATGTGCATTTTTTTGTGAGCTGCACTGCTGCTACTGGGTTGGATCAGGGACCTCTGGGCACTCATTGCCATTTGTCCCTGCATCACATATAGATTTTATAGCGACAAGAAATAAATGGAAATGCAAATAATTTTTCGGGCCTCGATGGTTCACCATGTGTTATTGAGAAATAGGTCTATTGTTGGGAATACAAATACCTGACAGATGCATTTCCAGGCTTTTTCACTCATTATAATAGTCATTAAAATGATATATATATATGGAGAGAGAGTTAGATCTGCGGTTTGCCCCCCACTCGAGAAATAGTTGGTGCACCTCTGTACTGCCATCTTGCATAAGGAAGACATCGCAGTGCATAAGTGCATAAGTCGAAAACAAAGATTAGCAAACATAATTCCGCAGTTCAATAACAAATTGATCAGCAAGCTATTCACGCAAGGACGCTTCAAGGTTATTTATTGCAAAGTTCAATGGATTGGGAGAAAGAAAACCTAAAACAATTCCGAGATAGTTTAAGAGGAAGTTTTAGCTAGGGCCCAACTCCGATGCCGCCTATTCAAAAACATTAAAAATGCGTAAACGCTTTTCTGTGATAACCACTACGCCGATTTTAATAATAGTTTTTGCATTTGAAAGAGAAAGTTACATTCGAGTGACTGTTGGAAGCAGAATTACAATTTACCGCCTCAATTTTCATCATGAAATTTTCAAAAATTGTTAAGTATGAAAAAAAATAGCACAAGGTTTACAAACTCGTAGCTCTGCATCTATAACAGATATCGCAGTTCTGTACACTGCACCCATTAGAGCATCCAAAGCGGACAAATTTGACGTGTCAGTTTATATCTTAAGTGAATTTGTTACACGGTTTATAAGGGTTTTGCAAAACTTCTACTCACAAGATAGTGGTATGTTTGAGAGCCATTTATAACACACTAATGTTGCGCGCGTTAGATGTTCAGACGTGAGCAGCCTTGTCTAGAACGGGGGAACGGTGGCTACCGGGGCTCTCCGGAGCCTGCCAGCGACGTCTAACGGTAGTTGCTGGTCCGGAACGTGCCCAGCACCTACCGTTAGACGTCGGACCCAGCAGCTAGCGTTAGACGTCGCTGACTGGCTCCGGAGAGTCCCGGAAGCCGCCGTTCCCGCGTTCTAGACAAGGCTGCTCACGTCTGTACTATTAGGTGCAATTCACAGAATTCTGATATTGTTTTTCGTAGCTGAGTTACAAGCTGTAAATTTGATAGTTTTGTTTTATAAAAATGTGCCATTTTTGTCAATTTTTTTATTAAATAATGACGGCCCAAATCAAACATTCGCAGCAAACAGTCACTTTATTTTAACTTTTTCTTTTAAATGAAACAATCCTCATCAAATTTGGTGTAATGTTTTCCATGAAAAACGAATTCTGCTTTTCCATGAGGAGGCCCCGAGCTAAAGCTTCCTCTGATGAGGAACAAGGTTCAAGATATGCGTCAGCCTGGTGTCTAAGTCGCCTGAGGGAATTGCTAAACCAAGGGTTCGATTTATCGTTCGATATTTTGATCACTGGTATGTACTGGTTTACTAATGAGCTTAATTTATCTCGGAAGAGCACCCAACTTTTCTCGACCATTCGACTGTGCAAGGAAGGAAAAAAGGCATGACTGAAAAATAATTATAGGTCAGCATTATTGGTAGCATGGTCAGCCTTCCTATATTTACGAATGGCTTTGCTTACCGTAGCTCTATAAGGAAACGGTATAATTAATAGTTAACTGGAGCAGATTATGGTCACTAAAACCATCCAGGTAACTTATTTTCTGAACTGGTTTCGGATTGCTTGTAAGTACAAAGTCCAAGATATTAGATCCGCGAGTTGGTTGGGTGACAACCTCGGAGAAGTTGAAGTCTAGGATTAAATTAATGAAATCTAATGACATTCGGCAGTTAGAGGTCAGCATTTCCGAGTCGATGTGCGGAAAATTAAAAGCCTAACCGGCGTACACGTTCAAACTGTGTACTAGCTGTTTTTATTTTCAACCTTTCCGCGCAAAACTTTATTACGTTAAGCTCTGATGATGCCCAATCCTCTGTTGAGTCGTCTTGAATACCAAAGAACAGTAAGTTAGATAGTCGCAGCCTGTTCTCTGCGTCATCGCATCTAGAGTTGATTGCTATGAGATGATTAGGAACGCCATTCAAAACATCGGCTCTCGCGGCGGAATCGGCCGAGCGAGCGTTTCCATGAGAAGATTTGTTTCTTACCATTTTCCGGAGAATACGAACTTCCTGCTGCATCTCAGGGCAATCCTTCGACATTGCTTCGTTAGTGGCAGGACAGTTGGGACATTTCAATGAAGGTGCATCATAGCGGCATTATGTTGCCCACCGCAACGCTCCAAAATTAAGCTCACGATCAAGAGAGCATACAAGCAGGCTCTACACCTCTCAATTAAGACCGCAAACGAAACGTTTACGGCTCTAGGAAAACACAACACTCTTGACGAGCTCATGGAAGCCCAAAGAATTGCCCAACTGGAGAAACTCTCGCAGCCTCCGACGGGGCAACACATTCTGCAATTACTCGGGATTACATACAACACCCAATTCGGACAAAAGCGGGACCTTCCCAAAGAGTTTAGAAAACACATACACATCCCACCATTACCTAAGAACACTCACCCTTTGAGCAACCAAAAGCGCAGGCAGGAAAGAGCCAAATCCTTACAAAAATGCTTTGCAAACTCTATGGGCAGCGTCTATGTAGACGCTTCCGAGTATCGTGACAGAGACGCTATGACAGCGGCTGCACTAGATCAGCAAACTCAAATCATCGCTGTAAGCTAGGTCATTACAACCTCGCTGGAGGTCGGGGAGGAAGTGGCAGTCGCCTTGGTGTATGCCTCCTCGGCAGCCAAATTCATAGTGAGCGACTCAAAGACAGCTATACGAAATTTCTCGAAAGGGCGCATTTCGCCTGAAGTCCTCAAAATTCTGGCCAGGGTACCCGAAACCCGGCGCAGATGAACGCAACTCGTTTGGGCACCGGCGCACTCCGGTCTTCCGGGAAACTAAGCTGCTCACAATCGAATGGAAGGATGAGGTCGACTATGTTTTTAACAGAAGTGCAGAAAGAAGGATATTCCACATCAATATGCTAAAGAAGTATGAGGAACGCGATCTCTTACGGGTGCAGGAGGTCTCTGTCACAACCGAGATCCCTAAGCCTTTCACATACTTCACACGGAAAGAGCAGAACAAGTCTCGCGTGGGGACCGGCTGAAGAGCAAGCTTTCGCCATTCTGAATTTTGGCTACGCTCACAATCTACAAGCACCCAACATTACAAATGGTCGGATATCGCCGAAAAGATTATCTGAGCCGTGTTTAAATTATTTAACTACCAAGTGTACATTACCATAGTGTTTAATTCCTTAACCTGGGGTGTGCTGAAGGACAGGAAGCTAATTAGCGACGTTGCTTTTAAAGGTATAATTGTATATATGCACCTATACATTTTCCAGTAGTGAACTCTTTTTGAATGTGGAACTTCACGCAACACGCTGACCTTTGTTTTCCACATTTTTTACCCATTAGAAAAGTTAACCGGGGGTTGTCAGGATATGTACGCAAGCGCGCGAAACACACAAGAAACATTGCCGTGTTCGCTATGCGGGGGCGACGACGAAGCGATGTGATCGCGTGGCGCGTGGCGTGTGGTACGTGCCGCTGTTCTGAGCTGTTCGGCGTTAAAGGCCAGCCGATTCGCGCTCAACGCCCGGTGCGAAAAACCCAGATCGACCACTCCGTCATTCTCGAGCGCCAAGGACCTGTGTTCCTGCTGGGCAACCGGTCCAGGCAGCCAGGCGGTTTGGCCGCTTTCCCGGGTCACTGCCACGACCAGCTTGCTGGCGGAGGTGAGAGCAGTAGCGGGAGCTACTGCGCAGCTACTGCGGCTGCTAGTGCCATGGTGCCGTGGGTAGACCCAGGGTGACGTCGTCGTACCGCCAGTCGACCCTTCGGGACCGACTTCGGCCTCTACGCATCCACGGGCTCCATGCAAAGGAAACATACGGCGATAGACAATTTATATTATACATTAGACACTCTAGTAGCAGCCTGAGGACTGCTTGTGTTAGCATACTTTTAAGAAGCAGATGCCGCGCTCCCGACAGGTTCACTGGTGGCCTAAAACCGATGCGAGCAGCACGTACGTACAAGTGGTTACGTCGACCGTGGTGCCAGGGCACCCATCCATAATTGCTCATTATGTGTATCGTCTGACAACTCCAGTTCCATCGGTCAGTGCTGAGCTTTTGGCCATACGAGACGCACAAACTTGGTCACAGCTGCTTCCACGTCACCCGCACCAGTTATAATAATACGCACTGACTCCACCTCGGCCATAAAGGAGATTCGGAAGGTATACAATGCCCACCCTGTCGCAGCCAAAATACACCGAATGACTGCACTGATGCCTGGTCATCTTTGGATACAGTGTATTCCACGGGACCCTATTTCTGCCCACATACAGGCTGACACCGCCGCCCACAGTGAGCTGCCACTAGCTGTGGAAGCGCCTTTCCCAAGTGACCCCCAGGGTGATTTCCTCCACCGCACCACACGAGATTTAGTTCCACCGTGTGGTTCAAACCTCCCAGGCGGCCTTACCCGCCAGGAGGAGATGGTGTTGCGGAGACTCCGTGTGGGGACCCGCCGCGGTGGCTCAGTCAGCTAAGGCGTTGCGCTTCTGAGCACGAGGTCGCGGGATCGAATCTTGGCCGCGGCGGCCACATTTCTATGGAGGCGAAATGCAAAAACACCGATGTGTTTGCGTTGTAGTGCACGTTAAAGAACTCCAGGTGGTCAAAATTAATCCGGAGCCCTCCACTACGGCGTGCCTCATAATCAGAACTGGTTTTAGCACTTGAAACCCCACAAAGAAGAAAAAGAACTCCGTGTGGGGGTGGCACTTACTCCATCCGTGACCTATGCTTGGCCACAACACCTCCGTGGACCATTTGCAGATACCTTCCCATATTGCCCAGCTCGAACGTCCACGGCTACAATCAAACTCCTGTTGTGGACATGCCCTGGTCTAAACCAGATACGACGGCGCTACCTGCAAACAGCTAGTGGGCCTTCATCCCACGCGGCCACCGGACTATGATTCTTGGCTCTATGGAAACGACCATAGAGCACTATTGGTGTTCATCGCCTAAACTGGCCTACATTTCTAAATTTAATCATTTATGCCGTTGGGAGAACTTCCGAAAAAAAGTACCTGTCCATTGTCAAGTCTGTATTTTTGCGTTAAATATAGATTTAAATACTTGGGAATAAATACTTGGGAATAATACTCACATCTGACTTAAAATGGAATGACCATGTCGAGTACATCGAAAAACGGGCCATGAAAAAGCTTGGTTATCTAAGGAGGAGTCTTGGAAATACCACGCCGGACATAAAACTTCTAGCATACAAGAGGTTTATTAGACCATCGTTAGAATACGCTGCAGTAGTATGGGATCCCTTTACTGCGTTCAACATAGAAAAACTAGAAAGGGTTCAAAGAAAATCTATCCGATATGTATTTAGTAGTTATAGCTGGCAGACGTCACCCTCACTCCTCTTGCAAAGGGCGGAACTTGAACAACTACAAAGAAGAAGAAATACGGAAAGGTTGAAATTCTTTTATTTGGTTTTTCATGGAAAGATTGGACTTGACAAGATATTATATATAAAACCCGCATCTGAAAGTGCAGTGCGCTTTTGTCACTCTAAGAAAGTCATAGATTTTATAAATCGCACTGATACGTTCAAAAATTCTTTTTTTCCAAGAACAACCCGTGAATGGAATTGTTTACCAGCTGATGTTGTAGAATGTGAAACAGTTGATTTATTTATAGATGCACTGAGGAACCGATCTTGATGTTTTGTTCATGTAGTAAAAATTGTATAGTGATGCATTTCATTGTAGAAAATGCAAGGTTTGTCTCTGTGCGCAGTTACTTATCATTTTTTTACTTCGCTATGTCTTTGTGATGTTTTATGTTGCAACTTTTTGTCATCAAAAATTATGTATGCCCACTCCTGCTTAAGGCCTGGTACCCAGGCTAGCAGTATGGAATAAATAAATAAATAAATACAATAAAATAAATACATAGATACTGTGTTGTGTGTGCACCCGAGTGATCGATTGTGCTCCTTTGTGAGCTGTCCTGGGCCCAAACCTCATTTTTCCATCACAAAAGTACATATGTCTGCAATGAAAGTTGTGCGGGTACTTGGTATTACCAGAGTCCTTCAATGCTTTGACAAGCATTGAAGGACTCTGGTAATATTGTTCATTCTACAGCGAACATGTTAGCGAAAGTCTCCCAATGCACTAAAATTGTCAGCGTCGCAAGACGCACAGAGCACACAATTTAAAGCAATTACAAGCTTGTAACTTTTGCGTTGAAGGCGCCTGGCTGGATACGGTAGTTCTAAGACGCTACTTCAGCCTCGCCATATTCTACAGAGTGACGCGTAATGAACGAGCGTTTGGTGAACATACCTCTTTAAAGACGATATTCTTTCTCGGGCTACCTAAGCGTGAAAAACTTAGTCTGTCCGTCTGTGTGTCTGTTTGTCACTCGATTCTCACCGCCCGGCCAAAACCAACCAAGCTACTAGCACTGGTGGCACAGTGATACACGTCATCAAAGGAAATCTCAGGTCTATTTGAGGTAAAATATATGTACATAACCTTGATCCGAAGGGTTCATTAAGGATACACATTGTACTGGTTTATACGTTAGTAAATAAAAAATCAACGCATTATAAATGGGGTCGAACGCGTTAGAAATGGTGTCGAAGAGACGCTACGTGTTAAAAACAAGCCGACTGAAGCTGCGGCTTTGAAGCCAGCCTTAAGCCAAAAGTAATAAAAGATCCCAACAGATGGCGCGAGAGCAGGGCGAACGTCGAAAACTTGAATTCAGCAAAAACTCCATTGCATCTACCATGGGAGGAGTGAGAGGGGAGGGGAAGAGCGTGAGGGCGGAGGAGAGAGGGTGCTGCGTATCAGGGGCGGCAGAAGACTGTCGTCTTTCGACGTCATTTGCAGCGAATCAAGCAGATATGCGGCCAATTTACTGCTTCCGTATATCCCGCATGGTCCGCAGGTCCACGAAAAATGTCCAGCCTTTCCGAGAGCGCTGAGTTCCGTTTCCTATTCCGGAAAACGAAGCCGATGTCGTTTAGCAGTCTGCGCACATTCCTTTTACTCACACCGGGCATCTCTACGTCAGCGTCAGTTGACACACCCTTAGCGATTTTCGCCGACGTAGGCAACTCGTTATGAGAGAAATATTGATGCATCTTGAGTCAATAGCAGGAAGCTGTCATACAGCTTAATTTACGTCTCTCCAGTTTGCTTAGTGCTTCTTCCCGCTTGAAGTCTGGTCTTCTCCGCTTTTGAGAGAGCAGCGGGCCTCGAAGGGCCTCTGCTTTATCCTACTCACGGAACGCGCACTCACGCTGGTTCACTGTTTTATGCACGGCGACGGTGGTGAGATCCGGATGGGCACGTGTGGTTGCAGAATAAACGTTGCATACCATTTGCTCCGTCTGCTTAGACAGTCATTTTTTGGCGAAGTTCGCCACAAGCTTCTGGAAGCGAGTCGACGGAAGAGCCAGAAGGTGACGAACGCTCACGTGAAGAGGGAGGCGCCATTTTGCCTTTGAGGTGCACGTAGAAGGTATGTGCATAGTTCTCACGCGTGCAAAAACGCGAAATGACAAACTATAATGTAAAAAATATAAACACCTCCCTAGTGTGTGCTGCGTCCTCGTTTAAATAGCTTCCGGTAAAAACTGAAGCAATGTTTGTTTGTTTTTTTTTCACGCAGAAAACACGGACGCCATTGGCGGACAACATTATTTAGTGGTAGCACTCACGTAATTTGGTTCTGTATCCTTCGCTTCATTGCCAAGAAAAGTTGTCCGCGATGGTTCACAGTTGGTTCACGCGTCGAAAGTCCGAAGTCCGGCGTTATGCCACCAAAATTCAATGGCACCAAAATTGACTATTGAACCCTGGAATTTTGGTGGGAGTCGAACCCACGACCGTTCAGGTTATTTAGGGCGAAGAGAATTAATGAACAGTTAAATAGATAGAATTAGTTAAGGCACTCGAACCCACCACGATTAGTGGTAGTCGAACCCTCAACCTTTGCTTGGAGTTGAACCCACAACCTTTCCTGCTAATTAGGCACCGTTAATACGTATGTACTTAACTAAGGCGCCCGAACCTATGAATTTGAGTGGGAATCGAACCCACGACCATTGGCGTTAATTAGGTTGCAGCGCCCACCAAGGTAATTATGACACCGTTAATTGAGACAGCTAATTAATGTACTCGAACTCACGACTTTGGTTGGGGGTGAACTCACGATCTTTAATGTTAATTAGGTCGAAATTATCTGAGGCGCAGTTAATGAAGGTTAGGTTAGGTACTCAAACCCACGACCTTTGGTGGGCGAAATAAGTAATAGGAATTACTTGAATGAGAATCAAGTAATTACGTCCAGTAATTTATTCAATGACTCGTGAGCACGCAGGATTTCGCCTACATCCTATTTAGGGCATGCTAAAGGGACTCTAAACTTTATTTCCTGTGTCCTTGCCCGTTGGGCGCTACGCAATCCTTGGAGCGCTAATGGCGCTAATGAAATAGAATAAGTATTGTAGAGCTTCACAGTATCATGCCCCTGCTGTTGTCTGATCAAGCATTGCTGCAGGTGTGTCTGCATTTGAACCTTTTAGGGAGCGAACAGGTCTGGTGTGGACCTTTATATGTTAGAATTGGTCCCTTAGAATTACGAATAATTATGACAATGAATATTTCAGGGCCCCTGTGGTAATAAATTCCTCTGGAACAAGGAGGGTAATAAATTTGCTCCTGGCACGCGCCGTCATGTTTATAATCTGTTTACTAGCATACTACAGCCACCAGTGTATTGAGCGATCGCGTAAGTAGATAAGCCGGTGCTGGGAGGCGAGGGCAGTAACCCCATGCCGATGGTTCAATGTAGTCCTAGTTGGTCACCACCATTACGGAGGGTGCACAACGACACGGGCGTGGGTTGTGGTCAGTTAAGAACAAGCGCTCCATGCGAGTTGGTGACCTAGCCGCAGTCAAGCTACATAGGGGGGAGCGATTATCTATTGCCTTGCTCAAAGTGAGCTGAAGACTTGAGGATGTTTGCTCGCCACCCTTGCATATCGGTCATGCTTCAACTGACATCAGGACGGGTTCCCGATATTGGGTGCATTGGCACGTGCTCAACGTGAAATTGTAATTAGAGAGATTCTCACAACAACAAGATGTGTTGAGTGCCAACTTGGTGTACGGTTGATACACGAGTATAAAGGGTCCTAATGTCCCTTTGGTCTGAGTTGGAGGTAGTAATGCGCGCAACACGAGAGCCATACGTTACCATTTCTTTTGACTAGGCCCATTTCCAATTCGTAGCGAGAGTTTAGGGAGCATGCGAAGGTCATTCAGAGAAACAGCTTTTCGGGCTTTGCAATATAAAATTAATGTTTTTACTTTTCATTATGTAGGGCACGTTGGTGTTCTAACTTGGATAACAATGCCAAGTGCTATTAGTGCCCGCGGACGAGAACAGAAGCAAGACGTTGACAACACCTCAACAATTTATTCCAAAAAAGAACTATATTTCTAAACCAAGCACCGTAGCGCCCCACCTTATAGTAGTGTGACGTAGTAGTGACGCTGAAGTAAACAGTCGTAAAACTGTGTATGACGAAACTGATTCTTTATTGGGCGAACCTGTGCCCACAAAAGCAAGCTACACTCAAAGCACAACGAAAGCGGCGAACACAGTCGGCGGTCGTCGAAAATCTGATCAGCGGCGAAACGCGTCGGCTTTTACACCTGAGTCATCGAAGGTTCCAGATTAATCCCTGATGCCCGCGGGTCTTCCAGAAAGTTCTAGACAATTCGCGTCGGTCATACAATCAGATAACGTAAGCGTCGGTGAAAAGAGGCAACGGAAAGAACCATGGATAACGTTCTAGAAACTTCCCAGGCAGGCGCCTCCTGCGCCGAGCGATAACGTTTAACATTTGTTAGCCGGTGGAAAGCGGCCACCGGTGAAAGATAAACATGTATACGTGTCAATATTCTCATATACCTGCGCATAAAACTCTGATCGAGAAAAAGAGAACTCCAAACATTGTAGAGGTGACACTCCGGGTAGTGAAATGAAGAGACACGGAAAGATAAACATGTATACGTGTCAATACCCTCCCTCAAAAAGCATCGTCCCGATGCTACAGACAAATGTGAAAGCGAAAACAAAACCGCGCGTAACAAAGAAGAAAAAATTAACAAAGTAACAAAGTACCCAAGTTCGTCAGCGGGTGTAGAAAGGCTTAAGACGCACCACGTGGATGACTTCAGGTCGTGCGCGGCGCCGCTGTGATTGCGAAATGCCGTCTGGCACGACCTCATAGTCCAGTGCGCCAATACGTCAGATGACCTTATATGGTCCGAAATAGCGACGTAACTGTTTCTCGCTAAGTCCTCGTCGGCGTATCGGAGTCCAGACCCAAACACGGTCGCCGGGCTGGTACTCGACGTAGCGTCGTCGAAGATTGTAGTGTCGGCTGTCGGTCCTCTGCTGGTTCTTGATGCGCAGGCGGGCGAGCTGTCGGCCTTCTTGGGCAAGCTGCAAATAGGTGGCAACGTCGAGATTTTCTTCGTCGGTGACGTCCGGTAGCATGGCGTCAAGCGTCGTTGCCGGGTTCCTACCGTAGACCAGGTGGAACGGCGCCATGTGCGTCGTTTCTTGCACGGCCGTGTTGTATGCGAAGGTCACGTACGGAAAGATGGCATCCCACGTCTTGTGTTCGACGTCGACGTACATTGCAAGCATGTCAGCGATGGTCTTATTTAGGCGCTCGGTGAGGCCATTCATCTGCCGGTGGTAGGCGGTGGTCCGGCGATGGCTTGTCTGGCTGTATCGCAGGATGGCTTGAGTTAGTTCTGCCGTAAAGGCCGTGCCTCTGTCGGTGATGAGGACTTCTGGGGCACCGTGACGTAGGAGGATGTTCTCAACAAAGAATTGGGCTACCTCAGCGGCACCGCCTTTGGGCAAGGCTTTTGTTTCGGCGTAGCGAGTGAGGTAGTCCGTAGCTACGACGATCCATTTATTCCCGGTAGTCGACGTCGGAAAAGGCCCCAGTAAGTCCATCCCGATCTGCTGGAACGGTCGGCGAGGTGGTTCGATCGGCTGTAGAAGTCCGGCTGGTCATGTCGGCGGTGTTTTGCGTCGCTGACAGTCTCGACATGTCCTTACGTAATGGGCGACGTCGGCAGAGAGGCTAGGCCAGTATTTTTCTTGTATCCTCGCGAGCGTGCGGGAAAAACCGAAGTGTCCTGCCGTTGGGTCGTCATGGAGAGCTTGCAGAACCTCTGGACGCAATGCTGAGGGTACCACGAGGAGGTAGTTGGCTCGGAGAGGCGAAAAGTTCTTCTTTAGGAGAATGTCGTTTTGCAAGAAAAACGACGCCAGTCCTCGCATGAACACCTTGGGGACAATTGCGGTCTTGCCTTCCCGGTAGTCTACAAGGCTCCTTAGTTCCGGGTCAGCTCGCTGTTCTGCGAATTCATCGGCACTTATGGGTCCCAGGAAAGTGTCGTCATCCTGGTCGTCCTGTGGTGGCGGTTCGACGGGGGTGCGAGACAAGCAGTCGGCGTCAGAGTGCTTTCGCCCGGACTTGTAAACGACGGTAATATCCAATGCTTGAAGTCTCAGACTCCATCGTGCGAGACGACCTGAAGGATCCTTCAAGTTAGCTAGCCAACACAAGGCGTTGTGGTCGCTCACAACTTTGCAGGGCCTGCCATAGAGGTAGGGGCGAAACTTTCATGTAGCTCAGATGATGGTGAGGCACTCCTTTTCGGTTGTGGAATAATTTGTTTCCGCCTTCGACAGCGACTGGCTAGCGTAACTTACAACCCTTTCTAGTCCGTCAGTCCTCGGCAGAAGCACGGCGCCGAGTCTTGCACTGCTTGCGTCGGTGTGCACTTCGGTATCAGCGTTTTCGTCGAAATGTGCAAGTATTGGCGGTGATTGCAGGCGTCGCTTAAGTTCTTCAAAAGCTTCGACTTGCGGCGTCTCCCACTTGAACTCGACGTCGGCCTTCGTGAGGTACGACAGTGGCTCGGCGATCCGTGAAAAGTCCTTGATGAAGCGCCTGTAATAGGCGCACAGTCCAAGAAATCTACGGACTGCCTTCTTGTCAGTGGGCGGAGGAACGTTTGAGATGGCCGCAGTTTTCTGAGGGTCGGGGCGCACTCCAGACTTGTTGATCACGTGGCCCAAAAACAAGAGCTCCACATATGCGAAGCGGCACTTTTCTGGCTTTAACGTGAGTCCGGAGGTTTTGATTGCTTGAAGAACTGTTTCAAGGCGCCGCAGCTGTTCTTCGAAGCTTGAGGCAAACACAACGACGTCGTCCAAATAGACCGAGGCAAGTCTGCCACTTCAAGCCTGCCAGTACTGTATTCATGACGCGTTGGAAAGTCGCAGGTGCCGAGCAAAGACCAAAGGGCATGACCTTGAACTCGAACAGTCCGTCTGGTGTTATAAAGGCAGTCTTCTCCCGGTCCCTCTCGTCGACTTCGATTTGCCAGTAGCCGGTTTTGAGGTCCATCGACGAAAAATACTTTGCGTTGTAGAGTCGATCCAAGGCGTCGTCAATCCGTGGGAGGGGGTATACGTCCTCGTTCGTTATCTTATTGAGGCGAGGATAATCGACGCAGAAACGTATGGTTCCATCCTTCTTCTTCACAAACGCCACGGGGGATGCCCACGGATTCTTGGACGGCTGGATGATGTCGTCGCTTAGCATTTCGTCGACTTGTTGCCTTATGGTTTCGCGTTCGCGCGCCGAAACTCGGTACGGGCTCTGATGGAGTGGGCGGACGTATTCGTCGGTTATGATGCAGTGCTTGGCGACAGGGGTTTGTCGAACTTTGGAGGACGACGAGAAGCAGTCCTTGTATTGCAGGAGCAGAGCTTTTAGCTGTTCTTTCTTATGCCTGGGAAAGTTCTGATTGACGTCGAAAGTTGGTTCAGGTACTACAGTCGTCGTTACAGGTGCACTAGAATCCATGAAGGCAAAAGCACTGCTGGCTTGTACTATTTCGTCGATGTAGGCGACCGTGGTGCCTTTGTTAATGTGCTTGTATTCGTGGCTTAAGTTCATGAGCATGACTCTTGCTTTCCCTTCACGTAGCTCAGCTTTGCCTCTAGCGACGAAATTTTCACGGTCGAGCAGTAAGTGATGATCGCCCTCGATGACGCCCTCCATGTCTGCAAGCACTTCGGTACCGACGGAAATCATTACGCTGGAGCGAGGCGGAACGGTGACTTGTTCTTCAAGCACATTCAAGGCATGGTAACTTATGCTTGTATCCGGTGGTATCGCGTTGTGCGTTGAAAGAGTTATCGACTTGGACCTTAAGTCGATGACTGCACCTTGTTGATTTAGAAAGTCAATGCCTAGGATGACATCCCTGGAGCAGTGCTGCAGGATTACGAAGTTCGCCGGGTAAGTGCGGTTGTTTACCGTGACTCGCGCTGTGCAGATTCCAGTCGGCGTTATTAGGTGGCCTCCCGCTGTCCGGATATCGGGTCCTTGCCAGGCGGTTTTCACCTTCTTCAGCTTGGCGGCGAACGCGCCACTGAAGACGGAATAGTCGGCGCCAGTGTCGACGAGAGCGGTGACGTTATGACCATCGATGAGCACGTCTAGATCGGTAGACCGGCGTCTGGCGTTGCGGTTAATTCGTGGCGTCGGATCACGACTGCGTCGGCTTGGTCTGCTGCTGCTACGTCGCGTCGGAAGGTCTTCTTTCTGCGGCGAAGTGCTGTCAATGCTGTTGCTAGGCGGCATGCTGATATCTCGTCGTGATGATTCGCGAATCGTCGTCGTCGTCGGCGGCGGAGGACCTTCGGCATTGCGTCGTACAGCAACTGCACCTCCATCGGTTGCTGCCTTTAGTTTCCCGGGTAAGGGCTCGGCGATCGGCCCCGGGTGGGACCGGTGCACTGATGGCGATGCGGCGAGATGTAGCCGCCCGGTGACGGCGAGCGTGAGGGTCGTCGTGGTTGCCACTGGGCTCCGGCGAGGTATTCGGCGATGTCACGTGGTCGCTCGCCAAACTGTGGACGCGGCGCGTTGACGGCGAACCCTCGTAGGCCCATCTCGCGGTATGGGCATCGGCGGTAGACATGGCCGGCTTCGCCGCAGTGATAGCAGAGCGGTCGGTGGTCGGGGACGCGCCAAATGTCTGTCTTCCTTTGGTAGCTGCGCTGGGCGACGGGCGGGCATGCTGGCGGCGGCGGCGGTGGACGACGGAACTGCGGCGTTACGGGCCCTGGCGCGAGCGCGGAGGGGGGCCTTGACAACGGGCGACGACGGCGTAGGTAATCGCTTCTGGCTGGGGTTGAGGTGATTCGGGAAGTCCTAGCGATTGCTGGATTTCCTCCCGCACGATATCGGCGATGGAAGCAACTTGAGGCTGCGACGACGGTAGCAACTTCTGCAGCTCTTCCCGTACTATCGCCCTGATGGTGTTTCGTAGGTCGTGGGAGAGTCCTTGGACTTCGGCTTACTGTGGCGTCGAACGGCGATTGTATTGCCGGTTGCGCATGCCCAGTGCTTTCTCGATCGTCGTAGCCTCCGAGAGAAAGTCTTGGACTGTCGTTGGTGGATTCCGCACAAGTCCGGCCAAAAGCTCCTGCTTAATTTCCCGCATGAGCATGCGAACTCATGCGGGGAGTTATGTCTTCTGGCATAGCGGGGTCGGCGTGCCGGAATAATCGAGTCATTTCTTCAGTGTACATACCGATGTTCTCATTCGGGAGCTGTACACGGTTTTCCAGCAAGACTGCAGCTCTTTCTTTACGGACGACGCTAGTGAAGGTGTCTAGGAATGCGGCTCGGAAGAGGTCCCAGGTTGTTAGTGCACGCTCCCTATTCTCGAACCAGGTTCTGGCGCCGTCTTCAAGCGAGAAGTAAACATGGCGCAGCTTGTCGTCGCAGTCCCACTTGTTGAACGTAGCGACCCGGTCGTATGCCTCCAGCCAGCTTTCGGGGTCTTCACATGGCGAACCGCGGAAAGTCGGCGGCTCCCTGGGTTGTTGCATCACGATTGCAGATGTTGGCGCAGGGGCTGTCATGGTAGCTGCTGCCAAGGTCGTGACTTTTGCCCTCTTGGTCTTCTCGGGAAGAAGTCCGTACTACGGGGGTTGGTTTTGTAGCCTGAGGCTAGCGCGATGCTCCGGGACAACGTTGGTACGCTCTTCGGGGTTCGGGCTTGGATCACGGCTTTTCGGGGGCGTCCGCTGCATGGACACAAAAGCACCTCCACCAGATGTCACGTAGTAGTGACGCTGAAGTAAACAGTCGTAAAACTGTGTATGACGAAACTGATTCTTTATTGGGCGAACCTGTGCCCACTAAAGTTCCTTATATAAGAAAAGTACCGCCATCTACTCTTTCATCCGCCGCCTCCTCTCCTAAAGCGCTTGCTTTTTTCTTTACTTTTTGCTTGCGAAAGCCAAGTCGACGGTGGCGCACCTAGAAAGTCCACGTTGAAGCTTTCAGGCCGGGCGCGCGCCGCCGCCACCGGCGGCGACTGCGGCTGCGCAGAGGACTTTCAACATGGCTCTGAGGCAGAAAAAAAAAGAAAATATAAAGAAGTGAAAAGCGTGGGCTATCATCGTCCAATCGGAGATGCAGGAGAGAGAGAAGCGGCGTTTATCATAAGATGGCGGTACTTTTCTTATATAGGAACTTTAGTACCCACAAAAGCAAGCTACACTCAAAGCACAACGAAAGCGGCGAACACAGTCGGCGGTCGTCGAAAATCTGATCAGCGGCGAAACGCGTCGGCTTTTATACCTGAGTCATCGAAGGTTCCAGATTAATCCCTGATGCCCGCGGGTCTTCCAGAAAGTTCTAGACA
The DNA here is from genome assembly GCF_013339745.2 of Dermacentor silvarum. Taxonomy (NCBI): domain Eukaryota; kingdom Metazoa; phylum Arthropoda; class Arachnida; order Ixodida; family Ixodidae; genus Dermacentor; species Dermacentor silvarum. The sequence continues at coordinate 53,178,133 of NC_051156.1, read as the reverse complement.
ATTCGCGTCGGTCATACAATCAGATAACATAAGCGTCGGTGAAAAGAGGCAACGGAAAGATGCATCGATAACGTTCTAGAAACTTCCCAGGCAGGCGCGTCCTGCGCCGAGCGATAACGTTTAACATTTGTTAGCCGGTGGAAAGCGGCCACCGGTGAAAGATAAACATGTATACGTGTCAATATTCTCATATACCTGCGCATAAAACTCTGATCGAGAAAAAGAGAACTCCAAACATTGTAGAGGTGACACTCCGGGTAGTGAAATGAAGAGACACGGAAAGGTAAACATGTATACGTGTCAATATGTCAAACTGTTTTCTAAAGAGGCGGTTCATTTATGGGGCAGGTCGCTAAATGGAGTGCTTCTATAGCTTTGAACACTTCAATTTATAGACTCACCTGCGCGTGGCCCGGGCGCGCAGTGAGCATAGGGCGGAGCGGCGATCAGGCTCTTGGTTGGTCCTGGCTTCGGACAGTAAAGGTTGTCCTTTGCATGTCTCCCACAGTCTGTGCCGTCTCTGAGAACCTCAGCTGGCCAATGGCTCTGAAGCCACCGCACTTAGCCCACATTGGCACCCGTAACGTGGGGCCAGCTGGTGGTTCTCGGAGATATGAATCAGGGCTTCTGGTTTGTTAGCTCGTAATTTTGGCATTTTGACGGTAGCGGTTGTGGTAACTTTCGTGGTTGGGTCACCACGTCTTGCGCGACGCTGGTTGTGTGGTTACATCTCTTGGTTCTTGTTTACCTCAGTTGTTTTGTCTGTTTTCTCATGGTAAAGTGCTCTTCGGCAAGCAAAGCAGTCTCGGAAGACGAACGGCAACCCGGAGCCTCTACTGTGGTGAGAGATGGAGTCGGTGAAGCCGGTGAGCGACAAGAGACAATGACATCGTCACCTTTGGGCCAGATTGCTGCATTGTGTCAGACTTTCACGGCTCGGCTCGAGGACATGACCGCCGCCACGCCACGGATCACGAGCGCGCACAGCCTGTGGCACTGACGAAGCTGACGTTGGAAGTTGCAAGTTTTAGGGACCACAACGCCGGGAAATCGGTCGCTGATTCTCTGGATGATTTGGCTCTTTACAGGGCGGATTCTGGTGTCTCGGAGCTTGACTTGCTTGAACGAGTCCTGTCTCTTCGGGGTACCGCGGCACAATGGCTGCGCCTGCAGCCTCCGTTCCACTCCTAGGAACCAATTCGTCGCGGCGTTCCGAGCGGCGTTCCTGCCGGTAGACTACTATATAAAAAAACAATTCTCGGCCTTTTTGTGGCAATGAACGGAAAGCTTCGGCGGCAAAGCGCGCACAAGTGAGAGCGCTTCTAAAAAGAGTCCCGCGTTTAAATCCAGGTTAGTTTAGGCTGGGGAAGAGGAAACATAAACGCCTTATTAACAGCACTTAAATAAGACAGAATACACCACTGAGTGTAAAAGTTTGCTTATTTTGCGGCTTTCCCTTCCGCGTTTGAGCAAACGCGAAACCGTCGCACGTCGAAGCTGCGTCGGTTCAGCGTCGGTTCCAAGCAACCAAAAGCACTGTTAAACGCTGCCAGACTACTTGGCGCGGTAACACATGTGCAGCAGCCACACGCCCGTAACTTTCCTTTCATTGCCACAGAAAGTTGGCCGCGAGTATACTACCGCATCCGATGGGAGCTGGACGCCCGAACGCAACACCCAGATGAGGGTCTGCTCGAATATGTTCGGGCCATGCCGAAACTCCTTCGACGCGCTGATCCCAGCGCCACTGAGTCCACTGAGGTCTCACATGTTTTGCGGTGGTGCCACCCTCGCTTCAGGCCATATCTCTTTGGCCCTTCATTCTTCTCCTTTGAGAAACTTGCTGGATTCACCCAGCAAATCACGCAGACGCTCTTTCGGGCGCAACACTACGCTCCGCCACCACCTGTCGACGTTGCCCTCGAGCCAGCCTGTACCTGGAGGAAGCGAAATACTAGGACAGTGCCGTCGTACTGTTCCCAGCCATGAACTTCCATGGCGGACAGAGAACTCGGTTTACTTGGCCCCAGTAGCGGAAACTCTCCGCGGTGACGGGGGTCCTGCACGACCAGGGACGCCCACGATGACTGTCGTGGTTGGGTTACCACGATGACCACAAGCTTTCCTCATCCACCCTCAGCCGCAATCTCCGAGGCTGAGCCAACTGACCTTTCCGTCTGCCGAATAGAACGTACTAGCTGAGCTTCGTGCCATTGTAGAATACCCTTGCCCGGACGACGTCAAGAGCTTGCAGCATTTTTTGGGGAATGATTGCATTCTCTTGTCCTATGCTATATATCAAGGTACATGTTTTAGGCACGGAGATATCCGCGCTTCTCGATACTGGTGATAGCACCTCTCATTGGAGATGAGGACTTTCATTTGTGCGAGAAAGCTTAAAGTGGAACTCGCACAATGTATTACGCGCTTGCGAGCTGCGAACGGAGCATTAAAAATTTGGAGGACTCTTAAGCTTCGCCTTCAATAGCGAAACGCGATAGCATTCAAAGATCCTTGACTGTTTCTCACTGTGATGTGTAGTGCGCGACGGTGATATGTGTGGTGCGCGACGCGGTGCGGTGGTTGGAGACAAGGAGCAGACGACAAGTAGTGCGCGCGCCGAGGCGAATTCCATGCTGATGGAAAACGACGACGCCGAAGAGCGGCCAGCACGTGGACACGCGGCACAAGGAAAACAACAAAAGAAAGCCAATCCAATCACAAAGGAACACGGAGCCTCGAGCCGCCAATGAGAAATCGACGAATCGACCAAAGCAGCAGAAGAAGGAGAGAGAGAGAGATTATAGTTAGAAATGGTGAAAAATTGGGTTAAAGTACAGCGCGATAACTGTCTCTCAATAGAGGACACCTCAACCGCGCTGCACAGGGGGATGGGGACTGAAAGATAAGAGAAGGGAAAGAGGTCGCAGGCGCAGGAGCGGAAGCAGCAGCAGCATCATCTAAGGCGCCACAGGCGCGTGGGGTCTACGTCGCACACTGTCAAGGAGAGAACACGCCGCACGAAAAAAAAGAAAAAAAGAAAAAAAACCAACAACAAACAAACAAACAAACAGAGGAAGGGCGTAGCCGCCGAGAGACACCCGCCGGACCCCAACGCCAACGCAGCATCCCGGACGGCCCCGAAAGAGCCGCAGAAGAAGGAGGCACGCTGGCAGACGGAAGGGGGAAGAGTTCCAGAAGCGGCACCAGGAGAAGGTCGGCCACCGGATCGGGGGTTGAAGACGGCCGTCGGGTTCCGGACCCGAGCCACCAGGACTTCACCCGGCCGGGGCCTCCTGCCAACCCATTCCTGGGCGTCGCTACTCCATCCGTTCGGGAACTGCTGCCCGAGGCCGGTGAGCGTCTACGCCCGTGGGCAGAACGAGAGCTGTCGGGCTACGGGCCCGAGCGCCACGACCAGCTGCCCGGCCAGAACGCCGCCGCCGTCAACCCGTGCTGCCAAGCCGCCTGCCTTCCTGGGCATCGCCACTCTGCTCGATAGTCAACTGCTGCTGCCCGAGGCCGGTGAGCGTCTGCGCCCGTGGGCAGAACGTGAGCTGTCGGGCTACGAGCCCGAGTGCCACGACCAGCTGCCCGGCCAGAACGCCACCGCCGTCTGCCCGTGCTGCCAAGCCGCCTGTCTTCTCCCTCAGAGCCAGAGCTGCCACGCTCTGGCAGCCTGTACGACGGTCCGATACAGCGACCTTTTGGTGAGACCAACACCGCTTCTCTCGTCGTCTCGTCTCCGCTTCACCGCGTCGAGACTGTAGTGCGTACTCACACCCGCAGCCTGCCCGAACTTGCCCGATATCATTAGCGTTCTAGCCACATGTGTGTTGTATTATGTTCTTTTTGAGTGTTTATTTTATGGCGTTTTTTTCTCGTTCTAGTTACATTAAACGTTTTGTGTGTGCGTTCCACAAACGGCTTTGTCCTCAATTGGGTTCTGGGAGGCTCCGCCTCAGAGAACCATCTGAAACCTTTAAACGAAAGAACCTGTCATCACACTCACACTTCCCGGTAACTGCAGCTTATGTAACCGTAATGTTTCGGGAAACGCTGGCGGTGAACGCTACGCACGAAGGCGCGCTTTCTGGTAGAAACGCGGCCTCTTTCGTGGGCCGGCCTTCTTTTATTGTTTGTACCTTTAATATTCAGCCTGAGAAGATTGAGCAAGAAAGGCATGCGCTTTTGGTGTTTTGTTTCGTGACATTTGTTTCTGGGCTGTCTCTCTCAAAATTCCGAGGAATAAGTTTGTAAAGAATGCAAGACAAAGTGTGAGCAACTTTAGTGGTAAAATATATTTGGAGGGGCTGCGTGGTTGGGAATGACTTTCTCGGCCGCGGGCGGCAATGCCGACGCCGGATTTTCTGCAACACGGGGCCCTAAACGCTTTCGCTTTAAAACAGCACGAGCTGCGGTGCAACTCAAGCGCTCTCGTGAGCAAGATATTCCGACAGTGTTTCATTTATTGCCCGGGGCTGGCTGTACCTATGCTTCTGGGCCGGGAATTAATCGTTCGTGAAAACGTAGTGTTGGACTTGGCAAACGGCGGCTTCCGAGTTATGTGTACAGGCGATTTGTTGCAGTTTGCTCATGCTTCTCTTTCTGTGCATAGCGCTCATGACTCAACCACGTTCCCCTGTCACTCTGCTTTGCCGTCTAATATACTGGAAACAGTTGAGAAGTGCACTTTTGAGCAGGAGCAGAAACGACAGCTCGTGCGCACGCTGGGGCCGCTCGCAGCCATGCTCACGGAAAAGCCCAGCTGCACGCCTGTACTGCGTCACCGCATTGATACAGGGAGCACACAACCTTGGAGCTGCAACCAAAGGCCGCTGACTGCTCAAGCGGGCGCTCCTGGATGTTGGCCTGTAGGAGATGATCGACGCCGGTGGGGTGGGCCAGGCCCAAAGGCCTTTGGCTTCTCCTGTTGTTCTATCGCCTGAAAAAGATGGCACAGCTCGCTCATGCACAGAATATCGACGCTTAAAACTTTACACTGTTCGGGATGCTTATCTGTTTCCCTCAATTGAGTCAATTCTATTGAAATGAAACCAACCAACATCTCCAAAACAGCATTCCATTGTTATAAAGGACTCTTTGAATGTGTCCGCATGTCACTTGGCTTGAAGAACTCGCTGAGCTCTTTCCAACTCCTAGTGGATATTGTTCTCGATGAAATGCGGTACAAATTCGCAATGGCATATATGGATCATGTTGTCATCTTCTCGCGCAATTTTGAGCAGTATCTGAACACCTGGCCATCGTTCTTCAGAAAATGCAATGCGCGGGACTTACCGTGAACCCACAAAAAGTCCAATTTGCATTCTCCAAAGTAGACTTGGTAGGTTGTATTGTGGACGACGGCCAGCTTCGTCCTAATAACGCGAAGCTTCGTGCCATTGTAGAATACCCTTGCCCGCACGACGTCAAAAAGCTTGCAGCACTTTTTGGGAATGATTGCATTCTACCGTTCTTTCATACCACGCCGCGCGGAGCTCACGGCTTGCTTATTCAACTAGTGCGCATGCATGTAAAATGACATGGGGGCAAACCTCAGCAAAACGCATTTAGAACACTGACCAGTGCTATTGCTGAGACCACAGCTCTAAAACTCCCATACTTAAAAAGCCCTTTTTGCTACAAACACGCTAGCAACTACGGTCTCGCCGCTGTTTTACTTCAGAAATTCGAGGGCGAGTTACTGCCAGTTGCTTTCGCAAGTCACACTCTTACTTCCGCAGAGAACTACAATATAACTAAGGGCGAATGTCTTGCATTTGTCTTCGGGCTCAAGAAATCTGACATGTACTTGGACGGCGCTTCTTTTACTGTCCAAACTGATCATATGGCACTGGCATGGCTGCAACGTTTACAGAATCCAGCAGGTCGCCTTGCTTGCTGTATATTAACGTTGCGAAAAATATAATTTCACCATCCAACATCGCTCTTGTGCAGAAAACAAAGTTGCAGATGCACTCCCACGAGCGCCTTTGCCGGAGCCTTCTTCCCCGCAGGAGCCACCTTCTCTCGTTGCTGCTGTTGACACAGACCCATAACCGCGATGGGGTAGCTTGGTCAGCAGGAAGTGCCTCCTCGAGGAGCAACGCAAAGATGGCCTCTGCCAGCGTGCCCCCGAATAGCTAGATGGCTCTTGTGCGCTAACGTCTACCATCGGTGAGTTCGATGCTTATGTACTCGCTGACGATGGCCTTTTGCTTCTCTACATTCTACAAGCTGACGAGGAGGACGCTAGCTGCCCCTTTAGCGTAGTGATCCCGAAAAGTTTCAGAACAGCCTACATTAGGTACCTCCACGACTGTGCTTTGGCCGGTCAGAGTTCTGCCAGCAAGACTTATGATAAGTTATGTCGAACTGCTACTTGGCCAGGCATGCGGCAGGATGTTTTACGATACGCACGTAGCTGTTTGATTTGTCAACGAGTAAAACCACGTGGTGGCCTGCCACCGGGCTTGATGCAGCCATTTCTTAGTCAAAGCCCCTCCCGAATCGTCGCGTGTGACATCGTGGCACCTTTTCCCTGTACTCCTCGGGCAACCGCTATTTATTGGTGGTTACTGAACACTTTACGAAGTGGGTGGACTTATACACTTTGCTTTCAGTTACTTCGCGGAACATTTCGCACTGTCAGCTGGATGTCTTCTCGCGTTTTGGTTTCCCACCACAACTGATAACTGTCAATGCCACTTACTTCACGATCCGCACATTCGCGAAGGCGCGTTCTGCCTTCGGCATCAATCACAAAAAGGCAACGTCATACCATCCACAACCTAACATAACCGAGCGCATCAACAGAAACCCGAGGTCAATGGTTATGGCAGATACCACAGTTAATACGGAATGGGATACTAACCTTTCAGAAATGGCATGCGCGACGCGTACCACGGTGAACAGATCCACTGGTTTTACACCTGTATATCTGAACTTTGGCAGGTAAATTTCATTTCCACTAGCCTTACACCTTGGTACCGTCGCTTTCGGCCTATCGCGATGACCGCCATTTCGTGAATGCACGACGTAAGAGGTTTCCCCGCAGGGGCGTCTGCGCAAGCAGGCGTTTGGTGAGTTGCGCCACCACGTACCTGAGCACACGGGGGTTGGACCCTCCCACGTGTATCCGTGCGTTGCTTAGCTGTGTCTGGGGAAAGGGGGATCCTGGAAGTTGAGCTAATGCCGGGTGTTTGGACCTTTAAGGCCCCCCGGCGGAGGCAACACACTCTTTGGCCTCTTCTTCACATAGACGGCACTCCCGGACTGACCCACCCGGAGGAAATCGGTGGTTGCCTTTTCCTGTCCCCCTCTCCGATCTTTTTTTCTTCTCTATTTTTCTGTCTTCGCTGTCCTGTCACCTCCTATCTTCTGTAACTTCCTCACTTTTCATAGGCGGCTTGGGTTAACCTTGTGTAGGTTCCCTCTCTTGGGTTTATATATAAGGTTATAGCGGCAATGTACGGCTGGCGCCTGCAGCCTTACACGTTAAGTGCTGCAGCGTCCCCTTGTTGGACTCCGTGGTGGGTGGCTGCCATTGCTGCCGAAACACACCAAATTGTTATGGGAACGCCCGATTTTCCTCGGCTTCTTGATCGTCTCCCTCAGAAGAGGGGATGCACCGATGAGATTTTGAATTTGCTCACCCGACCTAAAGACATTTTTCCACGATATCAAGTATTACATAGTGAAAGAACTGAAAAACTAGCGAGAACCATATCCCCATTTGTAGTTGCGAAAACCTTGACCAACACGCTAGGCCCTGGCTACAAAGTCACCAAAATGCCAAGCGGGGATCTTCTGCTTGAGCTACGTGATAAGGAGCAACACAACAGACTCGGCAAGCTTGTTACTTTTGGTGATGTCCCAGTTACCGTTTCACCGCATCGCTCCATGAACACAGTACGGGGGGTAGTATCTGAAGCAGACCTCATCGACCTATCTGAAACCGAGTTGTTGGAAGGATGGAAGGGGCAGAACGTCACGAATGTGCAGCGCATCTTTATGAGACGGGACAACAAAGAAATTCCCACGAAACACCTGATACTTACCTTCGAATTGAGCATTTTGCCACAAAGCATTGAAACAGGCTACACAAAGATAGCCATAAGACCGAACATCCCAAATCCCAGGCGATGCTACCAATGCCAAAGATTCGGCCATGGCTTGCAGAGCTGCCGTGGTCGACTCACCTGTGCTAAGTGTGGAATACAAGGTCATGCCTCAGACAATTGTGAGGCCACACCTCATTGCGTTAATTGCGATGGTGACCATCCAGCATATTCCCGGTCCTGTCCAAGCTGGAAAAAAGAAAACGAAATTCTAACACTGAAAGTCCGTGAAAACATATCGTTCAGGGAAGCGCGCAAAAGGTGCTCACCATTTTACACAACCACTTATGCTGGTGCGGCGCGTCAAGGGGCAGCCGCCAGCGTCGCAGCGGCTACTGCCACCTGCCCAGCCCGCGCGCAGCGAGCTGTCGCTTGTGGCTCCTGCCCCCAGAGTGGAAAGAGCTAAGTCTACTCCACCCAACCAGCAAACAGGCCCGGTTGCCCTAGGGTTGCCGGCACCACAACGGTCCTCAGTGGCAGCCTGCGCTACGCGTAGCGAACCCGCAGGCCCGCCAGCAGCTCCCACGGTGGGTGCAGTCAAGGCTGCCACACCCTCACCGGCCCCTGCTGGTGCTGGCAACAGCCGGCGCAGCTCAGGCCCTAAGGCAGCCCCATCGACCCCCGGGCTGGCGGAAGCAAATGTCGCGTCCTTCGCGACAAGACTTTCCCGCGAAACTCCTCGCTCGCAAGAGCGCGTGTCCGACGCCTCACAAGAGGCAATGGACACTACACGCAGCCCGACGGCGCACCAAGCGCCTAAGGAGCGGCGAGGCTCCCTCGACCGCTTCAGAAAGGACAAATATCGAGTTACGGGGCCTGGAAAGGGCTCTGTAATCTAAAGCAATACTTCCTTATTTAGTACACACAGCACCAATTTACTTTCATTATGGATACACAAATCATACAATGGAACGTCAGAGGCCTTCTTAGGAACCTTGATGATGTGCAAGAACTTCTTCACGAACACAATCCAAAGGTGCTGTGTGTACAGGAAACTCGTTTAAAATCGACACATACAAACTTTCTCCGACAGTATGTTACGTTTCGTAAAGATCTCGATGATGCTCTCGCATCATCAGGCGGTGTTGCCATTGTAATTCACAAAAGCATAGCATGTCAACGTTTGCAGCTACAAACGCCCCTCGAAGCAGTGGCAGTTCGACTTGTTCTCCTAAACAGACTCATCACGATTTGCTCGCTTTACATACCCCCATATTACCAATTACACAAACATGAATTTCAGTCATTTATGGACGAATTGCCAGAACCTTATGTTGTTCTTGGCGATTTCAATGCGCACAGCAGTCTGTGGGGTGACTCTCGCATCAATGCGCGAGGCCGTCTAATTCAAGGCTTTCTTTTCTCATCCGGTGTGTGTCTGCAAAACAAAAACAAAAAACCTACATATTATTGTCTTGCAAACAAAACTTTTTCCTCTATAGATCTCAGCATAGCTTCTCCATCCATATTTAATGAACTTGAATGGGAAGTTATAAAAACCCTTACGGGAGCGACCATTTCCCAATACTGCTGAGAGCAACAAGACAATACGAATCTCCACCACACGCTCCCCGGTGGAAGGTTGATGCAGCGGACTGGGAGAAATTCTGAACACTTACCAGTAAGCTCTCGTGGGCTGACATTTCATCGCTCCGAATTGACGGTGCCGTAGAATATTTTACTAATTTCATAATTGATGCTTAGGCAGGGGTGCCCTTAGTCACCTTTGTTGTTTATGCTGTACTTACAAGGATTAGAGAAAAAAATAGACAAGAGCGGACATGACTTTAACCTTTCCTTTTTCAAGCAATCAGGATGGATTATACAGTCATTGCCAGTGGATGACATTGTACTTCTGGCTGACAACAAGGAAGAGTTGCAGGTATAATGGACATCTGTAGTAAAGAGGGAGATAGCTTAGTATTGAAGTTTAGTAAAGAAAAATCGACAGCCATGATTTTTAATGTCAATCAGGGCAGCGAGCATAGGATACAGGAGGTTACGCTGGAGGTAGTGCATAAGTGCAAATATCTTGGAGTGTGGATAAATAATGGGGCTTAGTACCTAACGGAACGTGAAAAATATGTCACGACTAAAGGTAGCTGAAATGCAGCTGTGATGAAAAATAGGGCACTGTGGAATTACAATAGGTACGAAGTGGTGAAAGGGATTTGGAAAGGGATGAAGGTTCCTAGTTTGAGTTTCGGCAATGCGGTCCTGTGCATGAGATCAGAGGTTCGAGCAAGGTTGGAAATTAGGCAGCGATATGTAGGCAGGCTTGCTTTGGGAGCGCACGGAAATACACCAAAACAGGGGGAACATGGTGACATGGGATGGACGTCATTCAAGGGCAGGGAAGCTAGCAGCAAGATAGAAGTTGAGGAGCGATTGAGAGAAATAGCAGAAAGGCGGTGGGCAAGGAGAGTTTTCGCTTATTTGTACATGAAGAATGTTGACACAAAATGGAGGAAGCTGACCATAAAATTGTAAGTCAAATATTTGGACTGCAGGAGAGGTGCAAACCAAGAAACATCGGTTAAGAAAAAGGTTAAAGAAACAGAGCGATCTGTGGAAAACAGGGATGCAGACGAAATCAGCACTGGGAACATACAGAACGGTCAAGCAAGAAATTGCAAAGAAAATATCTATGATAATTCTAGGCGAAGCTCTTTGTTGTTTGAAGGCAAGACGAGAGTATTGCGGACTAAGATGTACCAAATCAAGTACCAAGTTGTGCGGTGCGTGTGGAGAGGGAGAGGAAACGGCTGAACACCTGATACTTTTCTGTACAGAGCTTAACCCTACAGTGCCAAGCAACGGGACTGATTTTTTTCAAAGCATTGGAGTTTAGGGACATTGGAGGCAATATAGACTTTAAGCGGGTAGAAATAACCAAACGTAGGTTATCTGATTGGTGGCTAAAATCAAGGCAAGTGTGAAATTTCATCCTCACAAAGTACAAAATTAATAGTCAGGGCCAGGTGGCGTGTGCCACCGCCCGATTTAAAGGGTTCAGCATTATCCATCCATCCATGAAGCTCATCACTTTACAGGGTGGCATGGGATGGACATCAATTGATGGCAGGGAAGCTAGCAGCAAGATATATAGGCTTTGTTCCAATACTCGCCTAAGACAGCAAAGTAGACGGCTAAACGGACAGCAGCCATGTTAAGTCTCGTTTCATTTCTCACGAAGGCGTCAAAGTAGACAGCTTCGCGAAGACAGCATCGAAGTCAGAAACGATGCATGCTACTTTCCTGTCCAAACAAGATGGTGGCTGAGCAGGATGCTTGGAAAGCCGACAGGAAGGTCGTCTGCGCACAAGAAAACGTAGAAATGCTTTCCTACGCCCCGAATATAAGTCGCATCGTGTTTTTCATAGGTGCGCAGGCGCAAGGACTTAAAATACAGAAATAATGTTGCCGCCGCGAGGTGGCGTATCGTCACATACGCGTCTTCCATACGTCATCCAGACGGTTCGAAACGCGTTTATTACATGGGCTCGAAGCTGTCTCGGCTGTCCCCTTAGCTGTCTACGCAGACAGTCTTTGATGCTGGCCAGAAATGGAACACACCCATTTTAACGCGATAGCGTTAAAGGCCCCGTGTCGCAGAAAATCCGGCGTCGGCGTCCGTGGCGGCAAAAATCATCCCCAACAAACCCGATCACACAGGCCCTCCACGTGATGGAAGACTTTGGTGAACAAAAATTTAATTTCTCACAGTTAAATCCGCCAGAAAAATGCTAAAATACGACTTTACCATTCGGGGTCGTATTCGGCATCGGACTGTTTACCATTCTGCGTCGGATTGTAATTTGAATGTACGAGAAAACATAATTCTGTTACAAGGAACCTCAAACACAAGCCCCTTTTCCAGTATGTTTACCAGACCTACAACCGTGCGCTCGGGTAGTTAACTTGCGAAGATGATATCCAGATGGCGCTTGCATCCTCGGCAGGTCAAATGAAACAGAGCGGTGAAAATTACTGATGAAACCTTGATGAACTTTGAATACCTCGTTCAGAATATAAATTGGCATAACATATATGACATAGGTGACATAAATGAGGCGTATTCAGATTTTATTAGCAAGTTTTTAGACGCTTATAATAATGCTTTCCCCCTAATCCAACTAAAATTAAACAGAAAGAAATTCAGGAAGCCCTGGATAGGCAAATAGTTGCACGAAAAAACCCGCACAAAGAACAAGATGTACTACTCTTTTGTCGATAGTCGGGGCCCTATTGTGTTCAAGGAATATAAAAAGTACAGAAATAAACTGAATAAAGAATTAAAAGCTGCAAAAACTAACTACTTTATCGAGCGCTTTACACGAATCCAAAATGACAGTAGTAAAGTATGGCGGGAAGTTACAAATCTAACCAAACGAAAAGATAACAACACCGTGAACGAGATCGATACGCCAGATGGAAACTTTTCAGGTTTTAAACTTTCCTGTGCTTTTAATAAATACTTCGTCAGTGTTGGTAAACCACTCAGTGATGTACATGAAGCCGACACTGCATTTGATAACCTTATCACTTCTCTATCAAAGTGTGTGTTTTTATCGCCGACATCCGCTCAAGAAATAGCCATTTTAATCAACAACTTAAAAAATGATGTGTCTGCAGAACATGATGACATCAGATCTGTTCCCATCAAACATGCTGCAGCTTATATATCTGAAGTTTTGTCTTACCTTGCTAACCTGATGTTTACAACTGGCGTGTTTCCCGATGACTTAAACATTAGATTAGGTCCACTCACATCCGCCGCTTTTGCACTCCCAAATAGGGGCACACCTCAGGGAGCAGTCATATCACCACTATTATTTAACGTAGCCATGGCCCCACTTGCCAGAGAGCTCACAGGTATACCTAAATTGCACCACGCGTTCTACGCTGATGATATGACCCTATGGGTGTCACAAGGCTCCATTGGGGAGGCCCAAGATGTGCTCCAAACAGCTATCAACGTCATCGAACAGCATATTAGCATAATGGGACTCTTTTGCTCACCAGAAAAGTCGGAATTGCTCATGATTAAACCCTACACGTCCGACCCAGGCATAGACCTGTTCGTACACGGTCAACCAGTACCTAAGGTTGATAAAATCAGGATCCTGGGTCTGCACATCCAATCTAACCTAGACGCACGTTTTACACTGAACCTCCTCGATAAGCAAATAAAGCAAATCTCAGGACTGGTTCGCCGGATTACGTCACGCAATCACGGTCTCTCTGAAAAGGACACCATGCAAATGATTGAAGCTTTGGTGGTCAGTCGCCTCGCCTACCACCTCCCGTATCATCATCTCACTGAAAAACAGCAGGATCAGGCTAATAGACTAATCAGGCGGGCGGTTAAGACCGCACTGAGGCTACCGGTGCGCACTAGCACTACCCGCCTTCTGCAAACTGGTGTCTATAATACCGTCCAAGAAATCATAGAGGCACAGAGAAGTAATCAACTCCTGCGCCTCTCCAGAACACCCACGGGGCGAAACCTACTCCGAACTCTGGGGTGCGAGCCAAGCGGCACGATCCCGAATGAAGAGCCGTGGTGCCCCATTCCTGTAAGACTCGCGGCTCACATGCACCTCAAACCGTTGCCACGAAACATGAATGTTCAACGCTTACCGGGCCGACGCAAGGCGCGGGCCGATTACTACGCCCGGCGTTATCAAAATCGCGAAGACGTCCTCTACGTCGACGCCGCGGTCGGTCCGCTCGAAGGAACGGCCACGGTTGCTGCCATGACGGAGGACGGACGCATTAACATCTCGGCCTCGGTTAAAACAGCGCGCACCGACGTTGCTGAGGGGGTCGCATCAGCCCTAGCAGTGGCGCATGCGGCAGCGGATTCTATCATTACAGAAATCTGCACCGATTCCCAAAGTGCATATCGTTACTTCCTTCAAGGCATAGCGCCTAAGACAGTCACACATATTTTACAAAACATCCCTCCGCTTCCACATCCGGTGACCATCACGTGGGTGCCTGGGCATGAGTGTGTCCCCGGGAACGAGCGCGTTAATGCGCAAGTCCGAGGTCTTTCCCTCCGGACTCTGGACGGCCACTCACCCAAGCCCACGGAAAAACCAGGAGATGGGATCTACACCTACCACCAGATTACCACGTATTACAGGAAAGGTAGACGAGAATTACCTGCCCCTCACCATTTCCTTACCCCCCATGAGTGTTCAATCTGGCGCCAGATCCAGACCAAGGCACTTATTTCCCCATATCTGGCACATTTATTTTACCCTGGTCTCAATAATCCACAGTGTACCAGCTGCCAAGCGCCCTGGGCAGATCTTTTCCACTGTTTGTGGAGCTGCCCCAAGCCCATGGCGGTACAGCCTATTCCCAACCCTTCCTTTTCCACGTGGGAGGCCGCTCTTCGGGACACTTGCTCGGATGACCAGCTCTGGCTGGTGGACCGGGCCTGCCTAGAGATGTCGGCCAGGGGGCTCCCGGACATATAGGGGCCCAACCACATTTAAATAGATGAAATAAAGTTTTTATCCATCCATCCATCCATCCTAAAAATAGCCAGAGTATGTCCAATATACAAAGGTGGTAATCGAAAAGAAATGTCAAACTACCGACCAATTTCCGTGTTGCCAATATTTTCTAAAGTGTTCGAGGGTGTCATTAATTGCAGGCTTGAATGTTTCTTCACTAAAAACAACCTCATATCTGCTTGCCAGTTTGGCTTCCTGAAGAAAATATCTACAGAGCAAGCGCTACTTGTTATTAAGGATCAAATTATTCAAAACATCGAAGACAAGCAATACACTCTTGGATTATTTTTAGATTTTTGGAAGGCGTTCGACTGCGTACAGCATGACACTCTCTTACACAAGTTAAATAATTATGGCATATGTGGTGTTACACGAAACCTACTACAGAATTATTTATGTAATCGGACGCAATATGTGCGGGTGAATGATGTCTCTTCTAACCGACTGCCAATCACTTCTGGAGTTCCTCAGGGATCCATATTGGGACCGATATTGTTTTTAATGCACATTAATGACATTACCAATCTACCCGGTGCTCATGACATGATTATGTATGCTGATGATACAAACATATTTTACTGCCAAATCTCTAAAGCAAGCAGAGGGTATGGTAAATAGGTACTTACATAACTTACAATCCTGGCTACAACGCAATAAGTTTTCCTTAAATTTATCTAAAACATGTTACATTATATTTAGACCAATTAATACTGCTGATTTATATAAAATCAGCATTGAGTTCGGTAACGTAACAATAAATGAGGTTGACTGTATTAAATTTCTTGGCGTGTGGTTCCACCAAAACCTTTCCTGGAACACACATATACCCAAATTGACATCTGAAATAAGTAAAAGTGTTGGCTGTCTCTACAAAGTAGCTAATCTGGTACCTGTGTGGCTAAGACTGCAGATCTATTATGCACTTATATACTCTAAGTTAACCTACTGTGTTCTAGTATGGGGAACCACTACTTCTACTAACTATCAGAAACTACTAATAGTTCAGAAGAGAGCCCTGCGGTACATCCATGGTTACTATGGCAGACCAAAAGATTTGTCCACGTTGCCGTTATTTTGCAGGTATGATCTGCTTAAAGCGAATCAGGTCTACCCTTTTCGTCTGCTGCAATATATCAAAAATAGTAAATTACACATACAAAACTATCCTATGTCTAGTGACGCATACTATTTTCGTACACAAAACCACAAGGTTCCTAAAACACGTACTAACTATGGCAAACAAAAATTAAATTTTCAGGTAATTTCAACCCTTAATAAGGTGTCAACAAATGTTAATTTTGGTGTTTCTTTGAGCGTATTTAAAAAACAAACCAAACAATATTTAATTGATTCTGACTTGTGTTTTGTATAGCGCCACTTTATTGATGTCTGCTTGTTATTTGCTTCTTTTTAATAACTGTATGTTCATCTGAGATTCTGTGTTTACATTGTTACATTTTCAATTATGCGTTATATGAAGTCAAACTGCACAGCGGAGCCGAGGCCTTCGTCAGGCCTTAACAGCCTTTAGCCCCGGCTTCCTCCTTTGTAAGAAGGAAAAATAAACTTCACTTCACAAATTGGTTGCCCCGACATGCACGCGTGTCCAAAGCGCATTAGGTAGGCGAAGTCCCAGGAAGGAGGAAATAAACTATATTTCCTCCTTCCTGGGACTATGCCTACCTAATGCGTTTTGGACGCGGGTGCTCGTCGGGGCAACAGCAAACAATTAATAAAATAATAAAGAAAGGTGCTAGGGCCTTCACATTTTAATCTAAGGCCACTTATGTTGCCCCGGGAGAAACGTCTTCCCAGCAATGCGTTTCTGTGCAAAAGTGAAGCCAACTTTAACGAGATCGGTGTAAGCTGGCTTTCCCATGTTTTGTGTTGCAGTGAAGCCCACTGAAATAAAAATGCGATGCGAACGGGGCCCAATAATGCTATCGCGTTCCACTCTTAAAGGTGACGCTGAAGCGTGCTCCAATTTTTGATGAGCGATTGAGAGAAATGGCGCAAAAGCGGTGGGCTAGGAAAGCTTCCAGGTACTTGTACAGGTGGAATGTTCACACAAAATGGATGAAGCGAACCAGAAAGTTTTTGTCAAGGAAATATTTGGAGTGCAGCGGAGGGGGTGGTGAACCAAGAGTTATCGGGTAAAAAAAAGTTTCGCGAAACAGAGAGGGGTCCGTGGAACATGGGGATGCCAACAACATCAGCATGAAATAGAATAAATATATTGTTCACAGTCATTTGTTGTGTCACCTGTCTGACCTGCTGCACCTGAAGTAAGGAAATGATCATTGAATTTATCCGCTAGACTGGTTTTAGTGAACTCAACGCCGTCAATGGTTAGTGTCGTAGGAAGGCCATCATTTGATTTCCCTATTAGCAGACGGGCCGAGTTCCAGGCTTTCCTGGGATTCCAGAGACCTCAGCAAATCTAGCCTGATAATACCGAATACGGGCTCTCTTCAAATCCGAGTTTAATTTGTTGCGAACATTTTTTTATTCATGTAGTAGAGATATGTCTCTTAGTCTATTCAAGTTATGGTATAGTTTATCTCGTTCTCTAATTCTGTTGTGAAGGTCTCTGTGAATCCAGGGTTTCCTAGCCTTGCTGTGTCTTTTATAATATTGGAGTGGGAAGGCAGCATTATAGGAACTCTTTACATGTTGCAGGAACAATTCATACGATAAACTAGGGTTTTGCTCACTGTACACGTCACTCAAGTCAATACTCTCAACACTAGCATGAAATATGATAGTGTTGAGAGTATTGCATAGCATGAAGCATGAAGGAGTGATATGCAACAGGATCATCGTTATCATTTTTTTTTCTTTCTTTGCCGCAGGGAAAAAACAAAATACTGATAAGTGATCGCTCAGATCAATTGTTAGCACACCAGCGTTTACGTCACTTCTATCATGGTTAGTTATGCATAAGTCCAGTAGTGTTTCACTTGCTGTTGTTATTCTAGTGGGCGACTATTAAGTTTGTGCACGAGAATGACTCGATTACATCTAGAAATTGTCGACTTTGTGGGCTGTGCAATAGCAGATCAATATTAAAATCACCAACAAGGACAATAGGCAAACTCCTTAAGGATGCATATTCAAAAACCGTAGCTATAAATCCAAAAACTTCTTGCGTATCCCCTGATGGGGGGGCGATAAACTGAGACAATCAGAGATGTTACGCATTTAATGGCAATAGACTCATAACGTGCGCAAAACGGAACAAAATTCGGGAAGCACTTCATATAAGACATCTTCTTTGATATATAATGACACTCCACCACCCCTACGATTCGGTGTATATACACCTTCATGTTTATATCCTTCCAAAAATACTAAATCGAATGCACATGAGTACCAAGTCTCAGTGAAGGCCAAGAAATGAAACGAATGATCTAATGAATCAAGCAGCTAGTACATCAGTTTGTTTGTTTCTCAGACTGCGTACATATAAATGAAAAATGGACATTCTGTCCTGCTTCTTAAAAGAAGGGCACTGCACAAAAGATTTAAAAGATTCAGCATCATGATATATGGCTTCATGGAAGATAGCCATGATAGCCATTCCAGTAAATTATGCAAGCAAGTGATCTGGAGCTTTCTGACTGTGTCTTACGAACAAAGCATAATTTATCCCGCTGATTAGGAGGACTGTGAACTCAACTGATATCAAATCTACAGAAATTTGAGGGGGCAGGGGGGGGGGATTATTAAGGAGGTAGTACACCATGATAAACATTATGGCGTAGTAACATGTGTATTAATGAATTAATGGCTCATTAAACATTTCCAAAAAGAAGTGCTCCAAAGCATTACATGCAAGCCAGGTTTCTAACAGAAAAGTCATATACAGGCAACTTCTTAAACAATGTGATATTACAGGAAACTGAAATTTTCATTCGAACTGTTCGACAGAAACAGCTTCGCTGGAAATTTGGTTGTAATTCTGCAAGGCTGCACTTATCTGATGTCTTTTTTTTCTTGCGAATATTGCAATTCATTTATGTTAATTGTACTTCATTGTCTATAACATCGACAATACTTTTGCCTTAACTAGCGATACATTTGGGCTGTAGACCTAAACAGCAAGTACAATTCCTTGTTTAATTAGTAAAATTGTCTGTAACAAATGTGCATTTTCTTAGGTGCCCTGCAGTGCTACTGGGTCGGATCAGGAGCCTCTGGATGGTTGCTGCCTTTTGTTCCTGCATCATCTTGATATTCTATATAGTTGCAAGAAATAAATGTAAATTTAAATAATATTTTTATAGTATTAAATTTAATAATAGTATGATTTATAGATATATTGTTACGGGGAGAAAATATACGTATTTACAATATATACAGAGGGTTGTAGCTCTGTGGCCAGGGTGACACCATCTACCGAGCTCCGAGACACTTCAGCCTCTTCTTCCCCAACCAACGTCATTTTGTCCACAGCGGTACAAACTCGTACGTGACATGAACCCCCCGGCGGCAGAAGCATCGTCTCGATGCTTCTTAGGGTGTCGAATCAGCGTGCGAGTTATAGGGCTTTAGTCGCGAAACGTGCACGATATCAGTTCCTGGGGTGGTAGAAGACTTTGAATTCACAGGTGAGATCTCATATGTGAGGCTGGTGACTTGGCGAAGAACTCGGTATGGCCCGACGTATCGTGGCAGCAGTTTTTCGCAAAGGCCGACGCGACGGGAGGGTACCCAAAGCAGAACAAGGGACCCAGGGCTGAAATGAGCGTCCCGACGATGACTGTCGTAACGGTGCTTCTGGATAGTCTGAGATGCCAGTCGAAGGTAGCAGGGGCATTACACAGTCCAAAAGGCATCACTTTAAATTGGTAGAGACCATCTGGGGTGACGAAGGCGGTCTTTTCGCGATCTCGTTCATCCACTGCGATTTGCCAGTAGCCGGAGCGCAAATCAATCGATGAAAAATAACTGGCACCGTGTAAGCAGTCCAGCGCGTCATCAATACGCGGAAGCAGATACACGTCCTTTTTCGTAATCTTATTCAGGTGACGGTAATCGATACAAAATCTCCAGGTATTGTCCTCCTTTTTAACCAAAACGACAGGTGACGCCCACGGACTGCAGGAAGGCTCGATAATATCTTTGGAGAGCATTTTGTCCACCTCCGTTTGGATCACCTGGCGTTCAGCTGCTGACACACGGTAGGGCCTCCGGTGCATAGGAGGAGCGTCACCAGTGAGGATGGGATGGGTGACGACACGGGTGCGACCTAGCGGGTGTTTTCCAAAATCAAAGATGTCTTCATAGGACATCAGAATACGGCGAAGGGCGTCGGCGTAAGCAGGCCGTAGGTCAGTAGCTATCATGGGCGTAAACTTGTCGTTGCTTGAAGTAGGACGGTCGGAAGCTGCAGCAGTGTCGAATCGTGGTTCGGGCGTAAGAGCAGCTACTCCACACTCTTCCAAAGGGGACAGCAAAGCGAGAGATACACCCTCAGGAAGCACTTGCAGACACGAACCAAAGTTCAGAAGGGGAAGCCACGCTCGATTGTTAACAAGAGTGACAATGGAGCTGGGTAGTGCGATTTGGCGTGCCAGGAGAACGTCGCAAAGTGGGGACACCACGTAAGGACCATCTCGAAGTGGAGGAGAAGGCGACATGAGGACGTAGGTCGCAGCATCAGGTTGCAGGCGAACAAATTCAGCAGAACGAAGTCGGGACTTGTGGTCTTCGGTCGGGTCGGCAAAGTAATGGGGCAGTTCAAGGCGAAGGGTGCCGGTTGCACAGTCAATAAGTGCTGAATGAGCAGTCAGGAAGTCGATTCCAAGAATCACTTCGTGGGGACACTCGGCCAGTACAGTGAACAGGACTAACACAGGACGACCGGCAATGGTAACACGGGCGGCGCACATTCCCATCACGGCTGTTGTACTGCCATTAGCCACTCGGACGGCAGGCGACTCGGCAGGTGTCAGGATTTTACGGAGACGGCTACGAAGATCTGATCGCATAACCGACACCTGAGCGCCAGTATCGATGAGGGCTTGAACGGGTACATCATCAACAAAAATTTCAACAAGGTTCGGTCGAGCAGCAGGGGTCAGCAGAGGTTTTGCAGTCCGAGTCGTCAACGCAGCCTCACCTCCGGGGGCTGCATTGCTTAGTTTCCCGAGAAGCGGCCCGCGTAGGACGGGGACGAGGGGCGTCGAGGTGTAGGCGAGCGGGACTGACGGCGTTGCGGCGAGGGCGAGCGGCTAGTGGTGTTTCCCCGAGAGGGAAGGCCGGCATGGTATGGTTCAGAAAGGGGCGACAGAGACCGAGAGTCTCGGTCGAAGCGGCGATCAGCGTATGGTCGAGGCGAGGAGTACCAGCGGCTACTACGGCAGTGGCGGGAGATGTGACCAACCCGGGAGCGAGCAAAGCAAATCGGCCTGTAATCCGGTGTTCGCCACTCAGATGGGTTCCGATATCGACTCGGGAACGACTGGCGAGGTGCAGCAGAGGCAATGACAGGAGTGGTAGGGGTGGGACGTGGGCGGACGGCAAACTGGATATCCATGTTGGCAATTTCTTGGCGGACAACAGCTTGAATGAGTGAGATGGTCATGTTGTCGTGCGTATGGGGACAGTGAGAACTTGGAGCCATAGCCTCAAGTTCGCGGCGGATGACCTGTGTCAAGCTTGGCGTGGCAGGCGGATGTGATGCCGGAGGGTCGTTGCAGGAGGAAGTGGCAGCCGTATTGGGAAGTCGGTCGAAGCGTTGTACGATGCGTTTGCTCTTCGCTTGCTCAAAATTCCGGCATTCCTTTATGATGGATTCAACCGTTGAGCAGTTCCTGCAAAGCAGGAGGTTGAACGCATCGTCTGCGATGCCCTTCAAGATGTGTCCAACCCTATCGGCCTCTAGCATGTCCGCGTCCGCTTTACGGCAGAGAGCCAGAACGTCTTGAATATACGCGACGTATGATTCGGTTGGTGTCTGGACACGAGACGCTAGCTCTTGCTTGGCCTCCATTTGACGTCCCACAGGCCTTCCGAAAAGATCGCGTAGCTTTTCCTTGCAGGAGTCCCAGCTTGTAATTTCGGTTTCATGCGTCTCGAACCATACCTTCGCGGTTCCTCCCAAGTAAAAGATCAGGTTGGCCAGCAAATGTGTGGCATTCCACTTGTTGTGCTTACCGACGCGCTCATACGACGTCAGCCAGTCTTCGACGTCGACCTTGCCAGTGCCAGTGAAGATTCCTGGGTGACGTAGCTGGGTTAGTACCACTTCCGCCGGTGTCTGAGCGGCGGAGGTAGCGTCAGCGTCGGAGGCAGCGTCAGTAGCCATAACAGCGGAACCGATGTGACGCCCGCTGCGAAGATCCAGGGCCGGCTTGTGGCGAGATTACCCCGCACCTCCACCAAAATGTTACGGGGAGAAAATATATGTATTTACAATATATACAGAGGGTTGTAGCTCTGTGGCCAGGGTGACACCATCTACCGAGCTCCGAGACACTTCAGCCTCTTCTTCCCCAACCAACGTCATTTTGTCCACAGCGGTACAAACTCGTACGTGACAATATCTTTCTGGTGAATCTGGAAATAACTGACAGACGCATTTTCAGGCTTTTTCACTTATTGTAATAGTAATTCCAAATTATATATATATATATATATATATATATATATATATATATATATATATATATATATATATAGTTACGACCTCGGGAGAGGGTTAAGGGATCGTTTAACGATTAAGGCACAAAGATGTAGCTCCTTGGGCTATGCTGGCTGGTGTCACTCGTAGGAGCAACGTCGTCTTCCTCTTTCTCTTCTCTCGCTTCCCTCACTTTTCACTGGCAGTGACACGGCGTAACATTCCTCCTCTCCCAGACGAAGCCCGCCGGGCAAGTCACTCCTGCTTCCTTCGTGTGAACGGTTTCAAGCGGGCAACATGAGTCACCTCAGTCTTGCATGAACGACGGCCATTGGAAGTGAGACGTGCAATGGTGTAGTTCACCTCGCTTAGACGATCGAGGATAACGTACGGTCCGACATAGTCTGCAAGTAGCTTTTGGCTCAAGCCACATCGGCGTATTGGAGTCCACAGCCACACGAGGTCACCGGGAACGTAGGTAACATGCTGGGGTTGACTGTCGTAGCGTGTTTTAGAGTGGTCTTGAGCGGCCAATGTACGTAAGCGAGCAAGTCGACGAGCCTCTTCTGCACGACACAATGTCTGTGCGATAGAGAAATTGTCATGGATCACAAAAGGAAAGATAGTGTCCAGCGTATGACGAGGTTGGCGCGCTTAAAGAAGGAAGAAAGGGCTGAAACCGGTCGTTTCGTGTTTCGCTGAGTTGAAAGCGTACGTCACAAACGGTAATACTTCATCCCAGTTCTTGTGGTCCGAAGCAACGTACATTGATAACATTTTGATCAACGTTCGGTTTGTGCGCTCGGTGAGACCATTAGTTTGTGGATGATAAGCTGTTGAGTGTCGGAACTTGGAGGCACACGAACGCAGCAATTCTTCCACAACATCGACAATAAATTGGCGACCACGGTCACTTATTATCAAGCGAGGTGGCCCGTGTCGGAGTATGATTTAATGCAGCATAAAATCAGAAACCTGCGCAGCAGTGGCGGAGGAAATGGCTGCGGTTTCACAATACCTCGTCAGGTAGTCGGCACACACAATTATCCACCGGTTTCCTCTTGAAGAACGCGGAAACGGCCCGATCAGGTCTATGCCGACTTTTTCAAAAGGGGAACTGGGGGGCTTTACTGGCTGCAGGTGACCGACTGGAGCTGAGTTAGGTCGCTTGTGGCTCTGACACTGTGTACAACTGGCCACATAGGTGTCAATTGTTTTGCGCTAACGCTATAGCGCTGAACGATATAGAATCATTCCTTTGTGCGACTAAGTGCTCGCGCGGTCCCTAAGTGACCAGAGGTCGGGTCATCGTGCGTAACGCACAGAACAGATGTTTGAAGAGACTGCGCAACCACCAATAGAGAACGGGCGCCCGGTCGTTGATAAGTTCCTCTTGTAAAGAAGACCATCTCGGACGCAAAATCGGCCTTCGGATATAGGCCCCTGTGTGGCAGAGAAAAAAGCGTTCAAGCTTGGGTCTTTGCGCTGCTCTGCGGCGAATGTCAAGGCAATGGGAAAGTCAGGCGACAGCGAAGTGATAAGGTGGTCAAAGTTGTCGGCTTCACAGTCCGTCGTACGTTGTGGCATCCTAGAAAGGCAATCCGCGTCAGCATGTCGACGACCACTCTTGTACGAAATAGTGAACACATATTCCTGTAGACGAAGGGCCCATCGCGCGAGGTGACCGGATGGGTCACGAAGATTGACCAGCCAGCACAGAGAATGGTGATCTGTGACGATGGTGAACGGGCGACCATATACGTACGAGCGAAACCGCTGCACGGCAAATACTACCGCTAGGCATTCTTGTTCCGTCAGAGTGTAGTTGCGTTCCGGCTTGCGTACGCGACGACATGTTCTTTGTTTCTAGAGCGCTGAACGAGAACGGCACCGATGCCAACGCCACTTGCGTCTGTGTGAATCTCCGTTGGAGACGAAGGATCGAAGTGTCGTAGTATTGGCTGTGAAGTTAACAAAAACTTCAGCTGGCTAAAAGCGGTTTCACACTCAGGAGTCCACTGAACCGGAGTGTTCTTACGCAGAAGATTCGTCAGGGGTTGAGCGACATCCGCGAAACCGGGTATGAACCGCCGGAAATATGAGCAGAGGCCTACGAAGCTACGAAGCTGTTTGACAGATTGAGGTTGCTCGAATGATGCAACGGCTGCCGTCTTCTGTGGATCTGGTATAATTCCATCTTTATCGACGAGATGTCCTAACACCACTGTTTGGCGCTCGCCAAAATGACATTTCTTTGAATTCAGCTCCAGACCAGCTTTTTCGATACAGTCGAGTACAATATTGAGATTAATGTTGTGCTCATGAAATGTGCGTCCAAAAATTACGACATCATCAAGGTAGCACATACAAATCTGCCATTTTAAACCACGCAGAATAGTGTCCATGAACCTTTCGAATGTAGCCGGTGCATTGCACAATCCGAACGGCATGACGATGAATTCGTACAGCCCGTCCGGCGTAACGAATGCGTTTTTTCCTTGTCATCTGGATGCATCGGAATTTGCCAATAACCGGCTCTCAGATCCACAGAAGAAAAGTAGGAAGCGGAGTGCAGGCAGTCGATGGCGTCATCAATACGGGGCAGCGGATAGACGTCTTTCGTGGTTACGGAATTCAGTCGGCGATAGTCAACGCAGAATCTCCACGTACCATCTTTCTTCTTCACAAGAATAACGGGAGCGGCCCAGGGACTCGCGGATTCTTGAATTACTCCCTTTCCTAGCATCTCTTGCACTTGCTCGTTGATGATGTTGCGCTCAAATGGTGATACCGTGTAAGGCTTCTGCCGTACGGGATGCGCTGAAGCGGTGTTGATCCGATGACGTGTTCGATACGCTGAAATTAAAGGCATTTTGCCGCTTTTTGAAAAGTCGAACACTTTCAAGTGCTTGGAGAGAACGCCCAGAAGTGTGTCACGTTCGCTTTGGCTGAGTGACTTGCTGATCATTTGTAGAAGCTGTAAATCGGCGGAACCTTGAGAACCGAGATGTTCATCCTCGCCTGTACCATCAACAAGTGCAACCAGCGTCGTAGAGGATTCTGGTTTTAAGACAGCGAGTCTCATGCCACGAGGCAACACTGCAGGCTCCATTGAACTGTTGATTGTCCACACACCTGCGCGGCCCAGACACCACGCAATGGGGAACTAAAATGTTCTTTTTCACACAGGTCGCATAAATCGGTTCAAGCGTCGCGTCGAACATGGCAAGGTCGTTACTACAACAGATTACTGGAACGCACACAGCAGAGAAGGCAGGAACGACCGTGTCCTCGGAGACAAAAGAGATGCATTCATCACGGGCTGAATTTTCCAATAGCGCAGCTGGGAAACTACCATGCACGGAAAGGTGCCCACTTCTACAGTCAACAGTTGCCCCACACTCCCGCAAAAAATCGATTCCCAAAATAACGCGTCATGCGTCGATCGTGCAATAACCGCGAATTCTGTGGGAGACACCTTGCCGCCACAGTGCACGTCCACAGACACGTCCACAGTGCAAACTCCCACCGGACACAACTCATCACCTGTGCCACAGGTCACACACAAAATCTCTTTTGAACCTTCCCGTATCCAAACATGTCAACCTTCCCGGTCACTCTTTCAATGACTTAAAGGCGACAATATTGGAATCGGGCTTTCGCTCACACCACGACCGGGAAATTCGCGAGTCCTATCTTATCTATAAGTTTAATACCACCGCCTCGGGTATTAATGAAAGCAAAGGGAAACTCACGTCCTTGCCTTCTGATTAGACAAATGTGGTTATAGCCGAAAGTTAATTCCTTGTAGTCTAACCGCAACGCATATAAGACGGTCTTGCTTCGTGCTGGCACGTCCGCATATCCTCTCTCTTTTTCACTCTGGAGACGTTATTGTGTCGCATGCCCCCTTCGCACGGCGTGTCTGCCGTGGAGTGTCTTCTTATCTTAAACGATGGTGGTCCCTCGGGGCTGGGGAACGCGCTGCCTTAGAGGCGGCTCATCAAAGCCACCCACATATGTTTTCCTCCCTTTTTCCCCCTTCCGCCACCAATTTTTTTTTTTTACCCGCTTCTTTGACGGTGAGGACCACGCGTCCACCTCCGTGACTCATCACAGCCATCCACGTGTGGTGCTCTCTCCATCTGTTAGTGCCTCGTTTTAAAAAAACGGGTATTTTTGCTGTTTATTTTGTTTTTTCCCCTTACACATTGTTTGGAGCCACATGTGCTTTCCACGTGACTTCCCGACACCTGGGAACGAACGTCTTGTGTATTCTCATTCACTCCGATGAAGGCCGGACCACCGGCCGAAACGTCAGTAAAATAATAGTATTTTTGTTGTTGTTAAACGTGTGAGCATTTCTTTCATAATATTTTCACCGGGTTCAGCGCAAACTCCTAA
This sequence comes from Dermacentor silvarum, assembly GCF_013339745.2. Classification (NCBI taxonomy): domain Eukaryota; kingdom Metazoa; phylum Arthropoda; class Arachnida; order Ixodida; family Ixodidae; genus Dermacentor; species Dermacentor silvarum. Next base: position 53,151,449 of record NC_051156.1, on the reverse strand, counting down.
TTGACTATATATATATATATATATATATTGCAAGCGCATTTAACGTACTTCATCGTTCTCATTTGTACATAGCCATCATCATCCCTGTTTGTCTTCTTCTTCGTGTTCGAGCCTGGGCCGTGCCTGCGGAATAAACGGGTCTGCCAGTGCTGTCTGTCCTGGTCGTCGTCCGCCTTTCAAAGTGGTGGAGGCGCGTCCAGATCCCGACGTACTCCTGCGTTCCTGCCCTACCTGGAGCTACGTTCCGGTCACCGCCTGCGCCCGGCCACCCCTACAGCTATGGCCATCCCTGCGTCGGCCGCTGGCACTATCACTACCCCTAACGCTGCCACTCCCACGACATCGGCTGCACTGACATCGTGCACCATTACCAGCCCTCACCGTGATCCACCAGTCTTTGTGGGTCTCCGCGGGGATGACGTCGACGACTGGCTCGGCAATTACAACCGCGTGAGTTCGGCCAATGGGTGGACTGTTGACTAACGTCGCGTTCTATCTGACCCACGTTGCGAAGACGTGGTATTTTAACAACGAAACTGACTTCGCCGACTGGTCAGCGTTTACTACCAGCTTGCGGCAAATCTTCGCGTCTTCATCTGGCCGTTCAGAAGTCGCCAAACAGAAGCTTGCTGCGCGTGTTCAGCTTCCACAAAAGTCATATACATCGTACATCGAAGATGTCCTGGCTCTATGCCGCCGCGCCAACAGTGAAATGACGGAAGCCGAACGCATTCGCTATATTCTTAAAGGCATTGGTTCCATCGCATTCAACACCTTAGCTGTTCAAAATCCTACCTCGGTTCAATATATTACATCGACGTGCCAGTGCTTGGTCGAGCTTCAAGCCCTCCGTCTTCACCATGACAGTGACCTTTCAATGCCTCCTCATTCTGATATACGTGCTCTTATCCGCACTATTATTCGTGAAGAACTTCAGGAGCAGCAACAGAGGCGATCTACTGTTGTTTCCGCCCCATCCCCAATGTTCGAACTGCGCAATCTTGTGAAGGAGGAGTTGGCAGCCATGACGACACCGACAACGTCTGTTGCCCCAGCGTTCCCTATGCCCATATACGCGGAAGTCGCTGCAATACCACCTGCCACTGTCCCTTCTTGGCCTCCTGACCTCACCTGCGGCCATTTGGCCTCTATGGGTGCCCGAGCACCTGCTGCACCTTCGTATTCTCAGTGGCGTCCACCTCGTCCGGTCTGCTTTTACTGCGGTATACGGGGCCACATATCGCGTTACTGCCGTCGCCGCCAGCTGGATGTAAGCCGAGGCTATGCCGATTTCGAGCGAGATGAGATCCGACGACACGATGCTTACTACCCCGGTCCGTCCGCTTTCAGGCCGCGTCGTTCTCCATCTCCTCCAGCGTCTCCACATCTGCCTCAGGGTTCCCGTTCAGCCCGACGACGTTCTCCTTCGCCCTACCGCCGTTCTGCATCACCACTTCGCCCCATCGCTGCACTTCCCGCCTTGCTGACCAACACTCGGAAAACTAAGGATTGCGGTTTTGGAGGGAAAACTGCGTCCTGTCGAACATCGGAAATACCTCCTTGTCGCCCGGCCAATATGCTATCTGTAACTCTCAAAGGTGTTCCTGTGCAAGCTCTCGTCGATACTGGTGCCGCTGTTTACGTTCTGCGTAGTGAATTGTACTCACGGCTCCGTAAAGTCCGAACGCCTTATCTTGGACCCGTCTTACGCGGCGCTAGTAACGTACTCATTCACCCCGACGGACAATGTACGGCTCGTGTTTTGATCGACGGACATTCGTCATCACATTGAGATGATTGTGCTACCCGCGTGCATCCATGAACTTATTCTCGGCTGGGACTTCCTGCATTCTGCCTTCGCTGTTATATCATGTAAGGAAAACGTCGTCCACATCACAGATACCACGGATGCACCTATGTTGGAGTCGTCACCCTCCATCTTGAACTTGGCTGTCGCTGCAGACTACGTCCTGCACCCCGGTCACGAACACGTTGTAGCTGTCGCCTCCAGCCAGGTAACCGATGGAGACGCACTGGTTACCCCATCTACACGCTGCACTTCACGAAGAATTCTAGTCGCCCCTTGTCTCGTCCGGTTTTCATGTGGCCAAGCCCTACTGTTCGCCTGCAACACAACCCCAGATCTTGTGCTGTTACCCAAAGGGATGACCGTGGCAACCTTCATCGACCCACCACTGATATCTGTCGCAGCGCTCTCCCCTTCTTCGTCACCAGTACCAACCTGAGATTTCTATTCTTCTTCTCTCCGAGCCCTAATTGGTTCCGACCTAACCGCTGCCCAGTCGGATGCGTTACTCGCCCTTTTGGCTAAGCACAAATCCTGCTTTGATAGCTGTGCCACCGCACTGGGCCAGACTTCCGTGGCTGCACACCGCATCGAAACAGGCGGTTCTGCAATTATACGCCGTCGCCCATATCGTGTTGCGCCGTCGGAACGGAAGGTCATTGAAGAACAAGTTGATGACATGCTAGCACGAAATATTATACGGCCTTCATCCAGTTCCTGGGGCGTCTCCTGTCGCCCATATCGTGTTGCGCCGTCGGAACGGAAGGTCATTGAAGAACAAGTTGATGACATGCTAGCACGAAATATTATACGACCTTCATCCAGTTCCTGGGCCTCTCCTGTCGTTCTCGTGAAGAAAAAGGATGGTTCCGTTCGCTTTTGCGTTGATTATCGAGCGCTCAATAAGATTACAACCAAGGATGTGTATCCCATGCCTCGAATTGACGACGCCTTAGATACACTACAAGGAGCGGAATATTTTTCCAGCCTCGATCTGCGATCGGCATGTTGGCAGATTCCCATGAACGAGGCTGACAAAGAGAAAACCGCTTTCGCCACGCCGGACGGACTTTATGAATTTAATGTAATGCAATTTGGCCTGTGCAACGCTCCAGCCACGTTTGAGCGTGTGATCGACACTGTTCTTCGTGGCCTAAAATGGAAGACCTGCCTCTGTTATCTGGATGACATCGTTGTTTTTTCTTCCAGCTTCAGCCAACACCTGCAGAGATTAGACGAATTCCTCCAATGCCTTTCAAATGCTGGCCTCCAGATTAATACCAAAAAGTGCACATTCGCCAGCAGAACCATCAAAGTGCTGGGTCACGTCGTTTCCAAAGACGGCATCCAACCAGACCCTGAGAAGATTGCTGCTGTGCTTCAATTCCCTTGCCCATCGAATCAAAAAACATTGCGAAGCTTTCTCGGCCTGCCCTCTTACTTTCGCCGTTTTATACGCAATTTTGCTGCAATAGCAGCTCCTCTACATAAGCTACTGGTCACCGGCGCCTCTTTCACATGGTCTGAAGACTGTGAATCGGCATTTCAAGCCCTTAAGAAACGTCTCAATTCCGGACCGGTGCTTCGCCATTTTGATGAGAGGGCGCCCACTATACTCCACACTGACGCAAGTGCACAAGGCATCGGAGCTGTGCTCCTGCAACGGGGTCCCGCGACTAAAGAGCAGGTTGTAGCGTATGTCAGCCGGGCCCTCTCGCCATCTGAACGGAACTACACGATCACAGAGCAGGAATGCCAGGTGATTGTTTGATCCATTCAGAAGTTTCGCCCGTATCTCTACGGTCGCCACTTCACCATCGTCACCGACCATCATGCTCTGTGTTGGCTGTCATCTATGAAGAACATGTCAGGACGCCTGGGACGCTGGATACTGCGCTTACAAGAATATGATTTCACGATAACGTACCGGTCTGGCAAATGTCATCATGATGCTGACGCACTGTCTCGATGCCCGCTTTCGCCTTCTATCTATCGTGTGCAATCACCGTCTCTACCACGTCGCTCTGACGCAACGCCTGCCTCCTACCATCTCACGCTAATGTCACTGGATCGAGCTCTCAGCTTTCTTCACGCTCCGATTTACCTTCCCTTCAGCACGCAGACTCCTACTGTCGAACTCTCATCGATCACCTTCGCGGTCTAACTAAACCACCTAACAGCCGCTCGCGACGCCAGCTTCGACTATTTCGCCTTCAAGATGGGGTGCTTCATCGTTATATTTATCATCCCACGGGTAACAAGTGGGTCCCAGTCATACCTCGCTGCCTTCGTCTTCGACATTTAGAAGCATTTCATGATGACGTTGCCGCCGGCCACTTGGGCTTCCACAAGACCTACGACCGCATCAAGACCCGCTGCTTCTGGCCAGGATTGTCCACAACGGTAGCCAAATACGTTGCCTCGTGTGCGTTGTGTCAGCACCGTAAACGTTCCACAACCCCTCCTGCCGGTTTTCATCAGCCTCTGCCATGTCCGACCGAACCTTTCGAGTTCGTTGGAATTGACTTATACGGTCCCTTGCCGTTGACGCCCTCCGGTCACCGCTGGATCGTCACTGCGGTAGACCACTTAACAAGATACGCCGAGACTGCGCCTCTTCGATCTGGTGCTGCTTCTGAGGTTGCTGACTTTTTCTTGCAATCCATAGGCTTGCGCCATGGTGCTCCTCGCGTTCTTTTGTCCGATCGTGGCAAAGCCTTCAGGAGACTAATACGAAGCATAAAACCACTTCTACATATCACCCGCAAACCAATGGCCTTACTGAACGCTTCCACCGAACGCCCTCTGACATGATTTCTATGTACTTACGTCCTGACCACACAAACTGGGACAACATCCTTCCTTTTGTTACATTCGCCTACAATACTGCGACACAACGAACTACCGGTTACAGCCCTTTCTTCCTCGTGTATGGACGATCTGCCGCCTCCGTCTTCGACTCCGAATTCTTTTTCTCTCCTGCTTCGCCTAACACCTCCCTCCCAGAAGAGTTTGCAGCTCGAGTCGCGCATTGCCGTGAAATTGCTCGTCTCAACACCGACGCTACCCAAGAAGAAAGAAAACGTCGCTGCGACAGTAAACGCCGCGACATCGCCTTCCATCCTGGAGACCAAGTCCTCCTATGGACGCCGGTTCGAACCTCTGGACTTAGCGATAAATTTCTTCACCGGTACATTGGGCCCTACACAGTCCTACAACAAACTTCTGCAGTGAACTATCTAGTCACTCCACTTCACTCCGTCGCGGATCGCCGTCGTCGTAGTGCAGAAATTGTTCACGTCTCCCGCATGAAGCACTTTATTCCCCGTTCAGTTGAGCTTTAGAATGCGGCCAGGTTGGCCGCTTCCACGGGGGGGGGGGGGGGGGAATTAGTGTAAGCACATTTAACGTACTTCATCGTTCTCATTTGTACATAGCCATCATCATCCCTGTTTGTCTTCGTGTTCGAGCCTGGGCCGTGCCTGCGGAATAAACGGGTCTGCCAGTACTGTCTGCCCTGGTCGTCGTCCGTCTTTCAATATATAATGTGAGCGCTAACTGTGCAGTTAATCATCGTCTTCATGTGTATATACCCATCCTCATAATCATCATCATTTTATCGGGTTGGTGTTCGTGGGCTGTCTCGCGCTGTGTGACAATAGAAGAGCTCTGCCTTCGTCCCGGGCGTCGTCTCACAATATATATATATATATATATATATATATATATATATATATATATATATATATATATATATATATATATATATATTGTGAGACGTCGACCGATGCGATGCCTTTTATTTCCGAGCAGTCGCCCGAGTCAGAGACGAAGCACCGCACGAGACAAAAGATGATGATGATGATGTGTCGTATGTACAGATGACGACGACGATATGCACAAATAGCGCTCACACAAGATTATGAGTCGTTTGTACAGATGACGACGACGATATGCGCAAACTGCGCTCACACTAACTTCCCCCCCTTCAAGAAAGCGGTCAGCAAGACCGCAAGCTAGAAAGGGTAGGTACGGCGCATGTAGGGTTTCAGGCGAGATACGTGAACGATTTCCGTAGTGCGGCGGCAGCGGTCAGTAGCTGAGCTGACAGGAGTGACGCGGTAGTTAACGGCCGAAGTTCGTTGCAAAACGGTGTAGGGGCCGAGATATCTGTGGCGAAATTTTTCACAGAGCACCGGTGCGCGAACAGGTGTCCACAAAAGAACTTCGTCGCCTGGGCGGAACGAAGCAACGCGACGCGTCGCATCATAGCGAATTTTCGTTTTGTCCTGAATGGTAGCGGTGTTGGTGCGGGCAATTTCACGGCAGCGGGAGATGCGAGCGGCAAATTCTTCAGGAAGAGACGCGGATGGAGCAGCAGGTGCTGAAAGGAGTGTAGTGTCCAAGACAAAAGACGGCGCACGACCGTACACAAGGAAAAAGGGATTGTAATTGGTTGTACGTTGGACGGCAGTATTATACGCAAACGTCACGAAAGGTAGGATGGTGTTCCAGTTGGTGTGATCGGGTCGAACATACATTGACATCATGTCAGACAAAGTTCGATGAAAACGCTCCGTAAGACCAATTGTTTGCGGGTGGTACGATGATGTGGTCTTATGGGTGGTGTCAGAGGACTGGATGACTTCACGTAGGACATGCGATAGGAACGTCTTGCCACGGTCACTCAGGAGGACACGAGGTGCGCCGTGGCGCAAAACGATACTGTGCACGAAAAACTCGGCGACTTCGGAGGCAGTACCAGAGCGAAGAGCAGCTGTCTCAGCGTGCCGCGTTAGATGATCCACTGCGGTAACGATCCAGCGGTGACCAGCGGGCGTGAGTGGGAGGGGTCCGTACAAGTCTATGCCCACAATTTCGAAGGGGTGGACGGGCATGGTAGAGGCTGCAGAGGACCGGCTGGAAGGGATGTCGAGCGTTTTCTGTGTTGGCATGACGCACAGGATCCAACGTATTTGGTGACAGAGGTGGAAAGGCCCGGCCAGAAACAATGCGTTTTGATGCGGTCGTAGGTCTTATGAAAGCCCAAGTGCCCAGCAGGTCGCGTCGTCGTGAAATGCTTCTAATACTTGGAGTCGAAGTGAGCGAGGTATGACTGGTACCCATCGGTTACCGGAAGGATGGTAGACTGATCGAAATAACGCTCCACCTTGAAGCTTAAAACGCGAAAGTTGTCGTCTTAAGCGACGGTTGGGGGGTCGTGCCAAGCGAGTAAGTCGGTCGTTCAGCGTACGGCAGTATGGGTCAGTACGTTGGAGTGAGACGAGGTCAGTAGACCGAAGAAAGTCAACTGAGGCAACTGACTGTCCCGGGCTACTGGGCGTGTGCTCAGACGAGTGGCTAGATGGTGACGTGCAGACCGAAAGTGAAGCATGGGCGTTTGGGGACAGCGGGCAGCGCGACAAAGCGTCGGCATCTTGACGTTGCTTGCCGGACCTATACGTGACAGTGAAGTCATATTCCTGTAAGCGCAGTACCCAACGGCCGAGGCGTCCAGAGAAGTTTTTCAGGGACGACAACCAACAGAGAGCATGGTGGTCGGTCACTACTGTGAAATGGCGGCCGTAGAGATAGGGTCGAAATTTTTGTATTGACCACACGATGGCGAGACATTCCTGTTCTGTAATTGTGTAGTTGCGCTCAGCAGAAGAAACAGCACGACTTGCATAAGCCACGACTTGCTCTTAGGACTTGATTCCGCTGCAGCAGGACAGCGCCGATTCCATGCCCACTGGCATCAGTGCGTAGAATAGTAGGGGCCGTTGCATCGAAATGACGTAGCACGGGCCCTGACGTGAGAACTCGTTTGAGAGTCTGGAAGGCGGCTTCACAGTCGTCCGACCACACAAATGACGCGCTCGAAGTCAGAAGTGTGTGTAGAGTAGCGGCGATGGTGGCGAAGTCACGGACAAAGCGGCGGAAGTAGGACACCAGTCCTAGAAAGCTGCGGAGTTCTTTAAGTGCTGTTGGTGGCGGAAATTGCAGTACTGCAGCGATTTTATCGGGATCAGGGTGGATACCATGCTTACTGACGACGTGGCCCAATACTTTAATGCTTCGGCTTGCAAAGCGACACCTTCTATAAAGTATTGAGTTGGAGACCAGCTTTGCTAGACACGCGAGAACTTGGTCTAGACGTTGTAGGTGCTGGTAGAAACTCGACGAAAAGATGACAATGTCGTCCAAGTAACAAAGGCAGGTCTTCCATTTTAAGCCACGGAGTAGTGTATCTATCATACGTTCAAACGTAGCTAGCTGGTGCATTGCACAGTCCAAAATTAGGCATCACGTTAAATTCGAAAAGGCCATCAGGTGTAGCAAACGCAGTCTTTTCTTTATCTGGCTCATGCATGGGAATCTGCCAATATCCGGAGCGCAAGTAGAGGCTCGAGAAATACTCGGCACCTTGTAATGTATCCAAAGCATCGTCAATACGAGGCATTGGATAAACATCCTTACGGGTAATTTTGTTTAGCGCCCTATAATCGATGCAAAAGCGCACAGAACCATCCTTTTTTTTAACAAGCACAACAGGAGAAGACCAAGGGCTTGCTGAAGACCTTATAATGTTGCGTGTCAGCATGTCGTTCACTTGTTCTTCTATAACTTTTCGCTCCGAAGGTGACACACAGTACGGGAGACGGTACATGATGCGAGAGCCGTCTGTTTCAATTCGATAAGTAGTTACAGTGGTCTGACCCAGGCCTCGCGAAGAAACGGCAAAACAAGCTTCATGCTTCATTAAAATGGTGAGGAGTGCATTGGTCTGGGCCGGATTGAGATGTGCACTCAAGGTGGCCTTAATAGCACTAGTGTGGCCTTCTGTGGGCATACAATGCGCGGAAGACATGGCAGGCGAAACACTGACGACACATACCGGCGCAGCGTCGGAGAGCTTGGCGACAGTAGACCCTTTCGGGAGTAGTAGTGGCTCAGGAGTCGTATTAAAGGCTGTGAGGCTGGCATAGCCACTCGAGAACCGGACCAAGCAAGAAGGGATCGCGAGTCCTCGAGAAATGCAACGCTGAGAAGATACAACCAATGCGTCTCCGTCGACAATGTCTGTTGACCCAACGGTAAGAATACGTTCTTCGTCTGGTGGGATAAGAAAATCCGCGGCTCCAATAAGGTTGGGACACGGGGAATCAAAAACTAGATAAGTCTCGGTGTCGCTGATGTGAATCCTTGGGTCGCCGCACGAAATTAGTGCAGAAGCAGCGGACAGGAAGTCCCATCCTAATATAATCTGATGAACGCACGTAAAAAGCACCGCAAGTTGCACATGATGACGAATACCGTCGATCAGAACGCGACCCCGCAGGGGCGTCTGCGTCAGCAGGCGTTCGCTGTGTTGCGACACCACGGACCCGAGCACACGAGGGTCGGACCCTCCCGCGTCTAACCGTGCGCGGCTTAGCCGTGTCCGGAGAAAAGAGGATCCTGGGGGTTGAGCCAATGCTGAGTGCTTGGACCTTTATGGCCCCTTGGCGGAGGCAACACACCCCTTTGGCCTCGGCTTCACGTAGACGGCACCCCCGGACTGACCCACCCGGGGGAAATCGGTGGTCGCCTTTTCCTATCCCCCTCTCCAACCTTTTGCTTTCCTATCTCCTTTCTTTTACTCTCCTATCATCTCTTCTCTTCCGTCACTTCCTAATTTTCACAGGCGGCTTGGGTTAGCCTTGTGTATGTGCCCTCTCTTGGGCATCTTACATTGGGTTATAGCAGCAATGCACGGCTGGCGCCTGCAGCCTTACACGTTAAGTGCTGCAGCGTCCCCTAGTTGGTCTCCGTGGTGGGTGGCCGCCATTGCCGCCGAAATAAACGAAAATAATATGGGAACGCCTGCATTTCCCCGTTTACTTGATCGTCACCCTCACAAGAGGGGACGCACCGAAGAACTAATAAGCCTATTCAAACCGAGAGAAATCTTTCCCCGTTTCCAAGTTGTTCACAGCGAAAAAACAGAAAAACCAGCTAGAACCGTATCACCTTTTCTAGTCGCAAAAGGCCTGACTGAAGGCCTTAGCCCTGGTTATAAGGTTACCAAAATGGCAAGTGGGGACCTCCTCCTTGAGATCCGTGATAAAGAACAGCACAGTAAAATAAACAAGCTTGTGGCATTTGGCGACATACCTGTTACCGTTTCACCGCATCGGTCTATGAACACAGCACGTGGAGTAGTGTCTGATGCAGATCTCATCGACTTGTCCGAAACCGAACTATTGGAAGGCTGGAAAGAACAAAACGTAACAAACGTACAGCGCATCGTTATCAGAAGAGACAATAAAGAAATTCCCACAAAACACCTCATCCTGACCTTTGCCACTTGCGATCTGCCACAAACCATAGAAACCGGATATACGAAGATAGCTGTCAGGCCATACATTCCTAATCCCAGAAGATGCTTCCAATGTCAAAGATTTGGCCACGGCTGGCAGAGCTGCCGTGGCAGATTGACATGTGCGAAATGTGGAACCCAAGGTCATGCCTCAGACAACTGTGAAGCGACACCTCACTGTGTAAACTGTGATGGTGAGCATCCAGCTTGCTCCCGGTCTTGTCCGAACTGGAAGAAAGAAAAAGAAATTATCACTCTCAAAGTCCGTGAAAACATATCGTTTAAGGAAGCACGCAAAAGGTGCTCACCATTCCACACGACCACTTACGCTGATGCGGCGCGTCAAGGGGCAGCGTCGCAGCGGCTATTGCCACCTGCCCAGCCCGCGCGCAGCGAGCTGTCGCTTGTGGCTCCTGCCCCTAGGGTGGAAGTAGCGAAGTCTACTCCACCCAACCAGCAAACAGGCCCGGTTACCCTAGGGTTGCCGGCACCACAACAGCCCTCGGTAGCAGCCTGCGCTACGCGTAACGAACCTGCAGGCCCGCCAGCAGCTCCCACGGTGGGTGCAGTCAAGGCTGCCTCACCCTCACGGGCCCCTGCTGGCGCTGGCAACAGCCGGCGCAGCTCAGGCCCAAAGGCAACCCCATCGACCTCCGGGATGATGGGCGCAAATGTCTCGTCCTTCGCGGCGAGACTTTCTCGTGAAACTTCTCGCTCGCAAGAGCGCGTGTCCGGCGCCTCACAAGAGGCAATCGACACCACACCCATCCTGACGGCGCACCAAGCGCCTAAGGAGCGGCGAGGTTCGCTCGACCGCTTCAGAAAGGACAAATCCCGCGTTACAGGGCCTGGAAAGGGCTCTGTAATCTAAGGCAACACTTCCTTTTTTAGTACACACAGCACCCATTTACATTCAGTATTGATACACAAATCATACAATGGAACATCAGAGGCTTTCTTAGGAACCTCGATGATGTACAAGAACTTCTCCACGAACATAATCCAAAAGTGCTGTGTGTACAGGAAACTCACTTAAAATGGGAACATGCGAACTTTCTCCGACAGTATGTTACGTTTCGTAAAGACCGCGATGATGCTCGTGCATCCTCAGGCGGTGTTGCCGTTATAATTCACAAAAGCATAGCGTGTCAACGTTTGAAGCTGCAAACGCCACTTGAAGCAGTGGCAGTCCGACTTGTTCTCCTAAACAAACTCGTCACAATTTGCTCGCTTTACATACCCCCACATTACCGCTTACACAAACACGAATTTCAGTCCTTGATAGACGAATTGCCAGAGCCCTATCTTGTTCTGGGCGATCTCAATGCACACAACAATCTGTGGGGCGACGCTCGCATCGATGCGCGAGGCCGTCTAATTCAAGATTTTCTGTTCTCATCCGGTGCTTGTCTGCTTAACAAAAAAGAACCTACATATTATTGTCTTGCAAACAAAACATTTTCCTCTATAGACCTCAGCATAGCTTCTCCATCCATATTGCCTGAACTTGAATGGGAAGTTATAAAAAACCCTTACGGGAGCGACCATTTCCCAATACTGCTGAGAGCACCAAGACAATACGAATCTCCACCACATGCTCCTCGGTGGAAGGTCAATGCAGCGGACTGGGATAAATTCCAAGCACTTACCAGTAAGCTCTCGTGGGCTGACATTTCATCGCTCGGAATTGACGGTGCCATCGAGTATTTGACTAATTTCATAATTGACGCAGCTTCTAAGTGTATTCCCCAAACAAGTGGACTTTCTAGCAAACGCCGTGTTCCTTGGTGGAATGAACAATGCCGGAACGCACGTAGGCAGCAGAACAAAGCATGGAGGCAGCTTCGCGATTATCCTACTGCTGAAAACCTTGTCAGTTTCAAGAAAATCAAGTCCCAAGGTAGGAGAACACGCAGACAAGCCAGGAGAGACAGCTGGCAAACATTTTTATCAAGTATCAACTCGTACACGGATGAGGCCAAGGTTTGGAACAGGGTGAATAGAGTGAGAGGACGACAAACACATCCGCCTCCCCTGGTACACACGCAGGGAGACAGCCTGGAGGACCAGGCGAACCATGGGTGCACATTTTGAACATGTGTCCAGTTCATCACACTATTCTCCAGCGTTTAAAAGATACAAATCAGTAATAGAAAAACAAAAACTGGACCGAAAGAGCACTGGAAACGAGCCATATAACCTACCTTTCTACCTAGCAGAGCTGCATGCATCACTCACCTGTTGCAACCAATCTGCCCCAGGCCCTGACCGTATACTATATGACATGTTGAAAAACCTACCCTCTGAAACGAAGAAAACCCTTCTCTGTCTCTATAACTCTATATGGACCTCCGGCGAGATCCCCTCTGCCTGGAAAGAGGCCATAGTGATCCCTATCCTGAAGCAGGGCAAGGATCCATCGTCCGTATCGAGTTACCGGCCCATAGCTCTAACAAGCTGCCTCTGCAAAGCTTTCGAGAAAATGATAAACCGTCGTCTGATACATTTCTTAGAATCAAACAAGCTGCTTGACCCATACCAGTGCGGTTTTCGCGAGGGTCGATCCACCATTGACCATTTGATACGTATTGAGGCACAGATACGTGAAGCTTTTGTTCACAAACAATTCTTTTTATCTGTATTCCTAGACATGGAAAAGGCCTACGACACCACATGGCGGTGTGGAATACTGAGAGACCTCTCCCACTTTGGTCTACGTGGTAATATGTTAAATGTCATTGAAAGTTATCTGCAGAATCGCACATTCCGTGTTCGAGTTGGCAATGCATTATCACGACCTTTTGTGCAGGAAACCGGAGTGCCACAGGGTGGGGTGCTCAGTTGCACTCTCTTCATTATAAAAATGAATTCCTTGCGTCTATACATCCCACGCAACATGTTTTATTCTACGTATGTCGGTGATGTACAAATTGGATTTAAATCATGCAACCTTGCAATCTGTGAGCGGCAGGTTCAGCTTGGTCTGAACAGGGTGGCTAAATGGGCAGACGAGAATGGGTTCTGCCTAAATCCACAAAAGAGCACCTGCGTCCTTTTTTCTCGAAAGAGAGGACTGTACCCTGACCCCGACATTGACCTGCAAGGACAGAGTCTACCTGTAAAAACGGAACACAAATTCTTAGGCATAATTCTTGACACAAAGCTAACATTCATACCACACCTAAAACATCTAAAAAACAAATGCATGAAAACAATGAATATTTTAAAAGTGTTGTCACGCACTACATGGGGTAGTGACAAAAAGTGTCTGTTAAACTTGTATAAAAGCCTCATACGAACACGCCTAGACTACGGGGTCATAATTTATCAGTCAGCCACCCCAACCGCGTTGAAGATGCTGGACCCCGTCCACCATCTAGGTATTCGCTTGTCTACAGGTGCCTTTAGGACAAGCCCTGTAGAAAGCCTTTACGTGGAATCCAATGAGTGGTCACTCCACTTGCAGAGGACCTACACAGCTTTTATGTATTTCCTTAGAGTGAATGCAAACAGTGAACATCCCTCATATTCCACCGTAAATGATTTGTCCAGCTCCCACCTCTTTCATAACCGACCTGCAGTAAGAGAGCCCTTCTCGTTGCGTGTGAGAAGTCTGGCTGAGGAAATGGATGTCCCACTCTTTGAACATCGTCTAATGCCACCAACTATAGAGGTCTCACCGTGGCAGTAGCTGATTGTAGACTGTGATTTGTCTTTTTTACATGTTACGAAGCACGCCCCGGTTACACACATTCGAATGCACTTCCTTGAACTGCAGCATAAATACTCCTGTCCGGAATTCTACACCGATGCATCAAAGTCTCATGCTGGCGTCTCTTATGCAGCGGTTGGTCCATCATTTTCAGATGCCGACGCCCTGCACCCCCTAACGAGCATTTTCACAGCAGAGGCTTATGCAATACTGTCGGCTCTTAAATACATCAAAGAATCGAAAATACCAAAAGCAATCATCTACACAGACTCGCTGAGCGTAGTAAAAGCCTTAAAATCTCTTAAGAGGCACAAAAATCCTGTAATAGTATCGCTTTATTCATTCATATGTAGTATTTATGCGTCTGGGCAGCATGTTGTGGTGTGCTGGGTGCCAGGACACCGAGACATCGAGGGAAATGTACTGGCAGACCAGCTTGCCACATCCATCAAGGCAAAAGCTGGCAACACATCTATGCTCGTCCCTGTTCTCGATATGAAGCCATATCTACGCAAGAGACTTCGAGTCCACTGGCAACGTTTGTGGGACGGCCAGACTCATAACAAGCTTCATTTAATTAAGCCCCGTTTAGGGAACTGGCCATCGACCACGAAATCTAGAAGAAATGATGTCCTATTCTGTAGGCTCAGAATAGGACACACTTATGGCACGCACAATTACTTGTTGTCTGGAGGCGAACCCCCGACCTGTACTAGATGTGGGGAGGTACTTACTGTACTTCACATCCTAGTACAGTGTCCACTAATAGAACCTGAAAGAAAGAAACACTTCGTTCAAGCCTATAGAGAGAATATACCCCTTCACCCAGCGATGTTTTTACATACTGACCCGCTATTTCAGCACGAATCAGTTATAGCCTTTTTAAACAACATCGACATTTTGCAAGTTCTTCGCCCGAGAGATTCGTAGCAGGGTCCTCTTTCAGAGGACGCTGCTGCGACAGCATTTTTGAAATGCACTCTCCTCCAGGCTCTTGCTTCTAAGGGTCTCTGTGAGGAAGTAGTGCCTTGTATCGCTCACAGCATTTTTATACCATATTCATTGCGCCCTATCACATCATTGTCATGATCTTATTAATTTTGTATTTTACGCACCTTTAGTGCGCAGATTTTAGGCCCCTTTACAGCCACCCTACACGTACCCACTGTCATTGATCATACCATTGCTCACTCAGTACACCACGTCTTGGCGCTCTTTGGCCATAGCTGGCCCTTGCGCCACAAAACAACATATATCATCATCATCAGCAGCACGGGGAATAAATATTTTAGTTTTAATAACGCTTCGACAGGGGCAAAAAATTAAGGTTTAATAATTGTCATTTATCCGTTAATTACCCAGCACACTTCAAAACATTTCTGTGCATTGCTGCTAACATTTTCCTTATTGCTTTTAAATATAACTTAGTCATAAGCAGCATACCTGAAAAAACTCGGGCACAAAAAAAAAGCACTGAAAAGAGAGCGCTTCGTGTGTGTCCTTAATTTTGCTGTGCTTTTTTTCGATTGCTGTGCTAAGAACTAAGTTATAAATCATCTGCTGGCCCATTAGTGCCTCATAAAGGGACACCAAAGACAAACACCTAAGAATTCTACCTTAATAACGTCTGCGAATAACTCGTTTCGTTTATTCCGCAGTAATACATGAATTATTAGAAGTGTGCTGGTATGGTGTATATTCGCTTGTTTGCACTGAACAAATTTAGGCTTCCCTCTTGAAGGACAAGATCTTCTTTGGCGACTTCAGATCGTATGGGGCTCGTGGGATCTGAGTATCTCGCACCAGAATCGGCCCACTTGTCTTTTGTCAACATCTGGGACACATTCTTTGACAGACCCTAGACCTATACCTTCACTGTAAAAATATAAACACGGGCCACCCACCTACAGTATTTTAGGTGTTCCAAACGAGGTTGTTCATACTTTCAAAAAGTTTGTACAGGTCCCCAAGCCAGTGTACACGAGAGACTGTTGAAGCAGAAAAAATGTACAGGTCGCGTCAGTGCATCTTTTGCCAAGAGAAATTACTTTCCTGACTATAGTTGCTGCACAGTCGTGAGTTGTGAGTTGCTGAACTTCTCATTATTTCTTGGTTTTCATGTTTTTCTGAGCTTTTTTTTTTTCATGGAACCCCAGTATATATACACACGTGTTAATTATTTTTTGTTTATTTATTTATTACATACTGCAGTCCGAAGACCAAGCAGGATGGGAAAAAAGGGAACATAGTGAAAGAAATGAACAAGTTATACAACAGGTTATAATAAACATTCCGACTGCCCCGCAGGGGCGTCTGCGTCAGCAGGCGTTTGGTGTGTTGCGACACCACGGACCCGAGCACATGAGACCCTCCCGCGTTTATCCGTACGAGTCTTAGCCGTGTCCGGGGAAAAGGGGATCCTGGGGGTTGAGCCTATGCCGTGTGTTTGGACCTTTACGGCCCCTCGGCGGAGGCAACACACCTCTTTTTCTGCTTCACGTAGACGGCACCCCCGGACTGACTTGGCCGGGGGAAATCGGTAGTTGCCTTTTCATCTCTCTCTCTCTCTCCCTCCAACCTTCGTCTTTCTCTCTCACTTTAATTCTGTCCTGGCTTCTCTTCATTTCTTTTTACTTCCGATCTTCCTGGGCCGGTATTTTGTAGCGATGCCTTTCCGGTAATAATGCGTTTTCGTGCTTATCGCGCTTTGTCAGTGGTCAGAGCGACGGTCCGCTCTCGTTATCAACGGGATCAGCCGGCCGTGAGCGGCGGATGATAAGACTAGAGTAGAAATAAGTCATAAGTCATCGCTAAGAAATCGCGGCCCTGGCAGCAAGAGTTAACCTTGTGTGGTACAACCAACCTTGGCCGTACATATTTGGTTATAGCGGCAACGTACTGTTGGCATCCGCAGGACTTGTTTTTTATAAGACCTGTGGCGTCCCCTTCTTGGGCTCCACGGTGGGGGGCTGGCGTTACTGCCGAAATTTAGATACACTAATGGATAGTGCTTTCCCTAAACTTCCTGATCGCCCTGAGAAACGAGGGCGCACCGAAGAAATATTTATTTTTTTTTTTGGCAACCGAACACAGAACTTTCCACGTTTTCACGTCATCCACTCTGATAAACTTGAAAAGACGGTGAGAGTGATCTCACCCTTCCTCGTCTCGAAATCTCTAACCGAAGTTTTCGGTCCGGGTTACAAAGCATCGAAAATGGCCAGTGGTGATCTGCTACTCAAGCTCCGCGATCAGAAACAACATGAAAAACTGCCCAATCTAGGGTCGTTTGGGGATGTTCCAGTAACAGCAACTCCGCACCGAACCAGGAATACTACCCGCGGCGTCGTATCCGATGCTGATTTGTTGGAGTTATCTGAAGCTGAAGCTACTAAGCTGTTGGAGCTATCTGAGGGCTGGAGTGATCAGAACGTCATCAGTGTCAAACGAATTAAGATGAGGCGAGACGGAAAAGAAATTCAGACCAAACACCTAGTATTTTCGACTCATGTGTTCTGCCCGAGTCCATCGAGACCGAGTACCTCAATATTTGAGTTGGACCATACGTCCCAAATCCTATCAGGTGCTTTAAGTGCCAAAGTTTCGGTCACAGTTCGCTGAACTGTCGAGGCCGGCTGACTTGTTCCAAGTGTAGTGACAACGAACGTACATTCCTCTGAAACATGCCAGAACACTGCACACTGTGTCAACTGTGATGGCGAGCATGCCGCATACTCGCGGTCCTGCCCTTCACGATGTATAACAGAAATAGCGGCTCCACTATCTACAAAGGCGTCGACAGAAACACTTTCCAGATAAACCGAGAGCAAATTGACGGAGCGAGCAGGAGGAATTGGGACAGTCCGACACGATGCAGTTTCTCCTCCAAAAACTGCAGCCTCTAGTTTTCCGAACGGGTGTCCACAACATGGGAAGCAGCGCGCAAGGGCGATGAGGAACGGTGGTAAGGTGAAGGAGAGCGACGCCGGGGCGAGCGGGATGCTCGAGCCATGTCCTGGGAAGGTGAAGCCGGGAACGTAGGACTCTGGCCCTGGTGTTCTGTCTCGTTCAAAGTTGGCGTAGCCTCGCCTTTCACCTGGGTGACGCCCGGGAACGTAGGAGTCAAACCTAGGTGCGCTGTCTCGCTGAAAGGTAGCATAGCCCCTCCTTTCATCCTGCTGACGTCGACGGCAGTAGCGAGAAATGTGGCCGCGAATACCGCAGTAGAAACAAACCGGGCGCGACGACCGCCACGGAGAGTAGTGCGGCTTTGCAGGAGTATTCGCTGCCAGCGAAGCTAGGGGGTCGCGGTAAACTTCGGTAGGTGGAGACTGAACGGTCGAAGGAGGCCGGGAGGCAATTTCGGCATAACTTGGCGGACGAAATGGTCCAGTAGACTTTTCCATTTGGGCGTTTGTCATCCACGCCAGTTCGTCCTTGATGATGTCACGCAGTCCAGTCCGTAGGAGCGGGGCGAACGGTCGCAAGCGTCGTAGGTCCAGAAAGGTGTCCATGAAGTTCCTCCCTGATGAGAGTGCGTATCAGGGCTCGCAACTCAGCATCACTGTTGAGACGAGGGTCGCAAGAGGCGCCTGGCAGACGAATAGACTGGAGCGTGTCTAGACGTTGGCATGCTGTGATAATATCACCAACGCAGTTTGGGCTCTGCATGACGAGAGCATTAAAGACGACTGTGTTGATGCCCTTCAGTATGCGGCGAACGCGGTCAGCTTCCGCCATGTCACTCTGTGCGCGGCGGCAGAGAGTGAGGACGTCCTCAATGTAGGATGTATAGGACTCGTCCTGTTCTTGTACGCGCGTTGCCAGCCTCTGTTTCGCGATTTCGGACCGTCCAGACGACATGCCGAATATCTGGCGAAATTGCTGGGTGAATGATGGCCAGTCCGAAAAGTCACTTCCGTGGTTAAAAAACCACGTCTTCGCAACTTCGGTTAGGTAAAAGGAGACATACAGCAATTTGTGCGTGTCGTCCCAATGGTTGACGTCACTGGCTCTGTTGTAGTGATCGAGCCAATCTTCCACGTCGTCGCCGCGGAGGCCGGCAAAGACGGGAGGATCGCGGTGTTTGGTGTTCACCGTCCAGGTAGGCCCAGCTGGCTGAGCAGAGGTGGTAGCAGCACTGGTGGATGGGTTGGTTTCTGCCATCACCCTGGTAGGCGAGAGCAAACGACGACCGGACCGGAGCTCCAGGGGAATCGGGAAAGTAAGAGGATGTGGGAATTGAAGCACGCTCCACCACTTGTGAGACGTTGACCGATGCAATGCCTTTTATTTCCGAGCAGTCGCCCGAGTCAGAGACGAAGCACCGCACGAGGCAAAAGATCATGATGTGTCGTATGTACAGATGACGACGACGATATGCACAAATAGCGCTCACACAAGATGAGTCGTTGGTACAGATGATGACGACGATATGCGCAAAGTGCACTCACAATATATATATATATATATATAGAGAGAGATAGAGATAGAGTCACGAGATCGTCTGCAGTTTCCCCCCCCCCCCCTCGAGAAATAGTTGGTACGCCACTGTCCAAGAGTGGCTGTGGCATGAGAGAAGTACGCGTGCAATTGTGGATTAATGGTTAGAACAGTGGGCCACTGTGCTGGGAGACAGATTCAATCCCACCAACAGTCACACACTGCTTTATAGAATTATGGGCAGACTTCACCCACTTTGGAACTAGGTTGAGTGAACACGAGTGCATCACAGTTTGCACGAAACCGCAACCTTGTGAGAGGTACGAGGTATAGGAACGTCACTTTAATAATCGAGAGTGTGCAAGGTTGCACGTGCACGCAGGTGTCGAGATGTCACAATCATCACAACCTATTGCATACTTAGACAGTTAGCAGTGCTATGTTCTAGCCTAGTTTTCTTAATTTACTTACATTGAATATGTGGAGAAACATTAGCACATGCAAAGAATTCTCAAAACAGAATTCTGTGACACTCTGCAGATGACCTATTTATTCATGTGAGCTTCTTGCGGTTAGGCACAGGGGAAAAGGGATGGGTCAACTGCATAGCTTCACCACAGCATGGTGGGATGTTAAGTCAGAGGATAACTTCTTGCTCTATGTGTATGTTTAGTGTGCTCTACCAATTCTGAAACCCTAAAGAAAGAAGTGTTTAGTAACTTTTGCATGAATATTTATGAGCCTGTTTGCATTTCTTTCTTGGTGCAGAGAAAAAGCACTTCAAGCCACTTTTCACTTTTTGGTGGAAGCATTAAAGTACCTAGAGCAGCTATTTGTAGCCTGAAGCATCAACAGGGTGATATGATTTTCAATGTGGCAAAGTATACTGTAGAAATCTTAGTTTAATTGGTTACCTTAGCCTGCAGCGAAATGATAATAAAAAGTCATAAATTCCTAGTAGCTGAATCATGAAATCCTTAAGTTGTGCATGCTTACATGTTTTCTCCACACCACATCTAATTTGTAGCTTTTCCTCTAGATGTCTAATAAAACGAATTAGCTTTTACGTTACTGCTTATTTAATTGAAATTTGTTGCATGCTCAACAGTGTTTATAGTGATAGTCAATATGTAAACAAGGCATGGAAAAGTTTATTTAGGTGCCTTGGGTGAGTCCTCAACAGCAAGTTTTAATTGTAGTGAAATTAACTTGGTATTATTTTTATCCCTCAAATATGTCCCACCTTTTCATACCCATTTCATGCATCGAAGCAGGCTACCTTTACATAGCTGGTTTAATGAGCAAACAAATTCCTCTGCTACATTAAAGTAACAATTAGGTGGGATACACTGTCATACACCATAAAAATGTGCTGTATTCTTTCACTCAAACAAAATATGAATAAGTTTGAATTGATATCGAGGCCATTTTCAGGTAACATTCAAATGCCCTTTTCTAGATGTTCACTGAACATCCACATAATATGCACAAGTCTTGCAACACAATGTCTGAGAGATACCCAGAAGCTGTTCTAGAAAAATAAAGAAACGTGTAGTGCATACAAAAATGTGATCTGGGTTTATTGAAACGTGTTAACATTCTTTAATGTATGCTCAGTGTAGGTACTGGAGCCCAATGCTTGATCACCCATGCAACAGTAAAAGCATACGTGAAAGACAATCCAACAATAAATGTGTGTTGTGCATTTAACGCGAGTTCATTGCAAAAGAGCATAATCTGGACTTGAGCATTGGATTGTTATAGAGTGCTGCCCTTTAACATGAATTTTCTTATGCTGTTGTCTCTGTCCACTTGTACTCATGGCCAATAAAAATTGTAGGCAAAGCTATACCGTGCTTAAAATTTGACAGTTTTAAGCACCCGATCAAACAGAAGTAGTATATAAGACTCACCGAGGGCATAGTTGGCACATACTTAGCGTAGTTAGTGCAAAAAACAAACGATTGTGTGGAGGCTAGTTGGTTCTTGAACATGGAAGCCAAGTTGTGCTGCATAGCTGATATGAAATACTCCTAAGTAAAAATGCTAAGGCACACAAGACGGTGCACAATCGTCTTGTGTGTTTCGTATGAACTATGCAGTGCAACTTGGCTTCCATACAAAAGACACACAGTACAAATAACAAAAGACAAGTCCAGTGTATATCTCTTTTTTTTGTTGTTGTGCTGTGTGTGTGTGCTTTTCTTGTATTTTTTGCACGCACTATGTCAATTTCATAGCAGGTGAATATTGTGCACCTGCAAAAAAATGTAGAAAAAAGCTATTTATAGGTAATATGCTGTGTTGGCCTGTTACATATACAATGTTAGCTTTGCAAGAAAATAAATATTTATAACCAAACATTTATTGGCAGAACCATTACAGCAAACTATACGTCTGATTTTCCATCTTAGACAATAGTGTACAATTTATATAGAGGTACACACGCTCCTGATGGTAGTGAATGCACGCAGCTGGTACATCTAGTGGACCTGTACAAAAGAGGAAGAAAGCACAAGTGAAGTACAAAGGATTAAAAAGAATCTGCAACTTGCACTCAAATATGAACATGTCACTGTGACAACCTGAGTGCTGCTGTGTAGCAGTTTCTTATCCTGTTGGTCTGCAGGCACAAGTGCCTGTCTTGTCATGAAGCTGCTTAGCACAGCTTCATGACAAGACTTCTCTATCCGCCATCCGAGAATTCACTCTGTAGCGGTCAGGCTCCACTGAGAGACTTGCGGCAACAGGAAGGTAATGTGGGCAATTTAAGTACAGATTTTGGTTGCTAAAGCTGTACCAGATCGATAGAAAGCAAATTTTGTAACATACTTTAATATACAAAATACTTGCGACTACTTAGAAGCAGCATGATCAGGTTTTCAAATTGAATAATACAAAGTAAACATACCCCCAATAATAAAGCCCACAAGAAACAAGTTCCCGAGGGATTGTCGATGCCAGCTGGCGGTGTCAAGAACAATAAACGCTGGAGGTGACGCTCTTTGGATGCTGAAGTGTGCCCATGCCAAATCAAATAATCGGCCAAAAATATGTTGAGAACTTGTTCCTTGCAGCTGAGTCTTAATAATTATGATGCCGCAGGCAACATTAATGCAGTTAAACAACTACCAATAGAACTATGTTAGTGCATTGCTAATGAACAAATAAACCTCTTAACAGCATTGAAGTGTACAAATAAATTGTAAATTGCCACCGGGGTTACGTTATATTAGGTTAGTTTGGGTGAGTTGACTAGAACTAGTTCTGCTGCCTTCTCGATGAAATGGTGTCCTACTTTGAAAGTAGAGTAGAAGAGAACTCGCTCTGCTTCCTTCACGATTAATGTGGCAATTCTTGGCCAGTAACGAGTTGACTAGAACTAGTTCCGTTTCCTTCACAATAAAATGTTGCCCTTCTTTGTCAGTAGAGTTGACTAGAACTTAAAACTGACTAGAACAATAAAAAAAAGTTTCATATCACCGGGTTGTGCCAGTGTTTACTGTAGCTTGTGGATACACTGAAACCTGATTAGAGCAAGCGGGCCTATGCACTAAAATACTTCACTAAATTAGGAAACTCTTTAAATCCAAACTCACCTATAACGAAATGAAACAAACTTTTGCATTGTGTTTGTTCTACACGAATTATTTGTTTTCAGTGGAAAAATTAGGCCAGAGGAATCTGCTTTTTCGTAAACAGAACTACGCATAGTAGACAGCACTTTTTACTTATGCCTTGAACAGCTTGCCTGTCGCTAAATATAGTGACTCGATTGGATCTTACTTGTAGTACACTGCTAGCATGTTTCCGAGCATTCTCGCAATTTAGGCTAAAAAAAAGCCTCTGTTATGAGCAAGTGTTTGACACGAGTATTAGTCAGCAAGTTTTGTGTGTGCGATATAGAGGATAATTCAGTTTGTGCTGGTCTGGTTTGTTATATTCAGGTTTCACTGTAGAACTGTACAAAGAGAAGAATGCTATGTACTATGAGTATCGGTATTTTCCTTGGCAGTAGCCAAACATGACGTAGAGCACACAAATACTTTGTTATCTAATTTATCTGCTAAAGGGCCAAGGCACGCTCTGTGAAATCCTCTTGAACAATATGCACAAGAAATGTCCAGTGATATATAAAACCGATATATGGCTCTCCACCATATATCGGTTGCCTGCACACACAATGCAACTCATAAATGCAATCTTTTGGCCGCACACAAACAGTGAGAGAGCTTGCGAGTGGAAAATCGTCCATGTTGCTTTTTTGTATGCATTTCAGCAAATGGCTGCACAGCATACTCTGATTAGGGTTTAAATTTTCTGGACTCCTATCTGATGCTACATAATACATATTTGCTATTACAAACAAGCCACAGTCAAGTGTGTTGAACTAGTTTTGTGCCCCATTAGTGCGAATGGTCAGCTTTGGCGATTGTAACTTTAGCATATGACAGATTTGCCTGATGGCATCAGAAGGAGTATCTTAGTCAATTGAGTCATATACAAAGACTGTGTTTTCATCAGCATCAACATTGCTTACTGTAAGCCAGTGATCGGGGTTTCGGACATGCAATATTTGAATAATAGGGCTTTTTACTTGAGTATATAGTAAACACTGGCCAAGAAGCACATCTTGAAAGCCATCCCAATGAGGAAATTTTTAATGAATTAAGTATTGTGCTGACATCGAGGTACCCTGCACTAAAGCATTTAAATCGGCATCTGAAAGAAAGTAGCGTTTGCAGACATTTAACATGTCTACTGTCACCGTTGCAAGGCCTACTAGTATATTCTTTTGCGATGACAAAATCTTGCGCTTAACAGCTTTGACTTTGTTTGGCCGTCCTCTTGCTTTCACCAAAGGTACAAGCTTTGTACTATTCGAATGCCCGCAACTGCTTGTAGCAGTAATTTGGGGTAATGGAGCTGGTGTACCTTGTAAGCTAACTGTAATTTGATTACTAGGAAAGGTGGTTAAGTTCCTGAAGAATGCCTCGCATGATGGTCCATTAGCTCCTCACCACAATTAGCTAATACATTAGCAACAGCCTTGGACATTTCACAAAGTGTCTTGTAGGTGTAGAAATACTTTTCTTGTGCAGTGTCCAGCTTCGCAGATAGCGGCAGCTCAATGCTGCTTGTCACTACTGGTGTGACACTAGAGGCCATGCAGCTGTCGCTCAGGAAATGATCTTTGCACCACCTGTCCAGTATGCATGCTTTGTCGAAAAGGTCTTGCTGGGCAAAATGGCGAGCTGCTAAAATGTGGGCACAAGGCAAACTATACTGATTATAAAAAGCACACATGCAACGCGTCAGGCATAATGAAACACTGTGCTTGGAACTTGCTGAAGCCACTATTTAGGAATTAGCAGTGGAAGTGACCAGATAATCTACTCCTTTAAACCATTCATACTGCTCAAGTACTTTATCTGTGGCCTCAGAAGTACAATTACGGGACAAGGCTAGCGGAAATAGCTCACTGGCATCATTTGCATTTAGGTTCAGCTTCATTTCCTTAAACTTGGAAAATTTTAAAGATAAGAAATCTGTGTTAATATAACTTACTAATGCTTCTATGGCTTGAACCAAATCCATGCTTGAAGTGAGATAACATTTAATCTTTTGATTGTGACACTCAATGCAATTATTCGTGTTCGTGCCAAATGTAGGAAGTTCTTGCCGATATGCATGTACCCACATTTCTTCACAGGAGTGCCAGTTCTGCATATAAGAAATAAAATATTTAGAATCAATAGCTTCGAGCTCAGCAAGCCTGTCTAAGTAGTCCTGCATAGTGAAGGAATAAACAATTTTCTTTAAGAGAGGAAGTAACTGATCACGCTGGAGTCTAGCTTTCTCATTTACCTTTTGCTGAAAGCAGTTCTGCACATGCCATGTACACACAAAAATTTCAGAATTAGGAAGAATCTTGGTCAAAATGTGTAACTCATTCATATCTTTTTCTGTCATGACTAGTCTGCAAGCTGACACAACAAACAGGTTAAAATCTGTGAACTTGGCAAATATAGCTTCCACAATTTCCGTCGTTTCATTACGTAAAAAAGCAAAACACAAAGGTCTCCCGTGACCTCCACCGTCTTCAATCAAAATAGAGTACAAAATATAGCTTTCAATATTTACTTTATAGGTTCCGTCAATAAATAAAATCTCTGGATACTTTTCTAAAATCTCACGCATGTGCATTGTCTGAAGCAGCACAAATTGCAGGTTATTACTTTGATTCTTTTCATAGTGAATGACCAAGTTTGGATTAATTGCTAACAAGGTGTCTATTTTTTCTAAAACCATTTCTCCGTGAGCCTGCTCGTTGCGAATAGGAATAAAAAACCTTTGCTTGTAATTGTTAACATCTTTCGTAGTTCACTTCTTGCCTATTTTCTGTTCGACCAAATTTTTAAAATGCTTTGGGCCAATATTACATTTGGCAAAACCAAAGAATTCTGCCTACTCTGCACCATTAAGAAGCCTGCTTTGAGGATACAAGTAATAATTGCGTGATTACGCTTAGTTTGCAGCTTGGTTACTTTATAGTGCAGAGTAGGCAATTTGCACAGGCTTACAGATACTGACATTTCACAACCAGTACCATTGTATGCTTGCTTGGATCGCTTTCCTGTGCCTCTTGGTTTTATGGCACGACCGTGAACACAACAGTATGAAATCGTAATATACTCAAACTCTTTAGATTCTGTTGCAAATGGACTTCTGTGAGACTTATTAATTGTGATGATGTGCTTGCCCTCCCTGCACCACTCATCAAAGCTTTACCTAAAAGAAATAAAATTATAAAATGTTGCATTTAAATAAACTTTGCTGCCTCCATCATGCAATACATTCACAAGGTTAAGAACTCTAGTTGTGTTGGCACCAGCTCCTTCACAAACAGCCTAGGCATCAGAGCTGGCAGGCCTGCAGCTGGATGTCAAAGCAGCCTCACAACACCTATGTCATGTGGAAGCAGTGCACCCAGCTTTGTTAAGGTCACCAGCCTCTGTGCCAGGATTACTCATGATCTGCCCTCCATCTTGTATTGTTCCTGGCCTACAGCATTTGCAGACAGTGACGTCATTTGGAACACCATTTATGACAGGTCTGCACTCAGCCGTAGCAACTACCAAGCAGTCTTTATTCTGCCTGCTAGCCACATGCTGCACCTTGCCAAAACTATCACAAATGGCATCCTGAAAGGCACGGGCTTGTCCTTCAAGCTTGCTACCAGAGAGAGTAGAGTGAGTGAGTGAGTGATAACTTTATTATTATGAGGGGTGAGGGAGGCTAAGCCATGTAGGCTGCCAGGCTGTGCTTCACGATGGCGTCTTCAGCTCGTGCCAGGACCTGTGTCTAGATGTCTCGGTCGGTGCTGGAGGGAAGGGCCTCCCATTGTTCGTCGGTGGGGAGTGGCGAGAGGAGGTCGGCGGGTGGGGGATCTTCCTGGCAGCCCCAGAGGATGTGGTTCAACGAGGCAACGTCGTCGCACAGGCAGCAGCGTGGATGGAGAAGAAGCAGATTTTCCACTGTCAATGCGTGTCTGTTTCTGGCGTACAACTGCTGTCAAAGGTGAAGCGAACTTCAAGAACTTGGCAGCTGTCGCAGCAAGAACTTTGCCTTCCCTGTCTGCAGCCAGGTCGCAGCTCCATTCTTGCTTGCGCAGTGCCACAGCCTTCCGCCGTCGCCTCTTCGATACTACCAGTTTCCACTCACTGTCACCACAGTGGGAGGCAGCCTCTGGCACACCTGCTTCTCGAGCACTGGCCTCTCCTTCTCCAATGGAAGAGAGAAGAGCACACAACGTGAGCACTCTCATGCTTCTGTGTGGCTCTCCTAGTTCTCCTGACACAAGTGGTGCATGCACTTCGACCAGGGATCATTGGCTCACCAGACCTCCCCTCGGCTTTCCCCTGCTTGGTACACTTGTGCCATGGAAAATGGGGGAAGGCAGGCTGTCCCAGGTCCACCCAGCCTTGCTACCCTTGCAACGGACACCGCCAGAAAGTGAAAAGCAAGCACATTGAAGGGTTTTGGTCACCTAGCTGGTTGGTGTCGTGCCTCTGCAAGGGAGCAGTGCTGGCTTTCCAGACAGGAGCTGGTGCTGTGGAAGGTCCACTTGCTGCATGAGAAGAAATGAAAATATGCAAACCAAGTGGGGGGAAACTCAGCCTCGGAGATGGCAGGGATGCTGTCCTGCCGAGTCCAGCTGGTCCATGAAGAAGGTGCCTGGGTCTCCTTGTAGCACTGCTGGATGCAGCTTCTCTCCAGATTGACGGACAGGGTGCAGGCCACCTGGTACAGGTAGTCTGTCAGCACCTTGTTATCAAAGCGGCTCGGGTGGACACCACCTCTGCTCAGGTAGCTGGGCCAGTCATCCACGAGACTACACAGGACAGTGAAGCCACCCTCGTGGCAGTACTGCATCAGGGCAGCATTAACCTCTATGTAGTTGTCATTCAATCAAGAGGACTGAGCTTCCCATGGGCAGTACTGATTCTGCCCCCGAGGAAGAATGGCAGAAAAAGCTACCATGGGATTCCTTTCAATGATCCCCTGAGCGAGCTGGCGATACTTCTCGATGCACACACTGACACTGTCAACAGTGTTGTTAGTGCCAACGTGCACGATGACAACAAAACCAGCTAGCTTGCTAGCAATCATTGACAGCAAATACTCAATCCTTATTCCTCTATGCGCGGCAACACTGACTGACAAACTACGAAGCGCAGTGTTGTTAGTGCCAACGTGCACGATGACAACATCAAAACCAGCTAGCTTGTCAGCAATCATTGACAGCGAGTACTCAATCCTTATTCCTCTATGCGCGGCAACACTGACTGACAAACTACGAAGCGATGGGAAATACTAGTCCACGTATTTCACCATCGAGTCGCCGCCAACCAACACACTTATTTTGCAAGCAGTACAATATAAAATGACACCGAGAAGAAGAAAAGAAATAAAACTTGGAGAAAATAAATCTGAGCTTTTTCACAAACGAAAGAAGGCACCTTCTAGTCAGCAGTATATATGCTGACAAATCCGAGAAATACGCGCTAGGGATGAACGAAGCACGCGGTCGCGAACAAGAGCAGCAAGATCAGCAGATACGCAGCAAATACATTTAAAATACTTATGAGAAAAGATTATATAACGCTAGCAAATATAAAGTAACGCTGCAATGCAGCTTTTGCGCATATAAAACAAAGCAAGCGGTCGCGAACAAGAGCAGCAAGATCGGCAGCGACAATTACAATCAGAATACAATCAAAATACCTTATTAGAAAATATTAAGGTAGCGCTAGGGGCCAGTGGCGCACCGACGGGGGGGGGGATTCGGGGGTTGTAACCCCCCCCCCCCCCTGAGGCCGACTTGACCCCCCCTCCCTTTGTTTAACCCCTTTGCTTTCCTTACGCATTTGAGACGAGTACTGCAACTAAAATGTAAGACGCGCAATCGTCTGCACACTCGCAAAAAAGGGCATTGTTTTGACAATTTCCCGTGAAGAAATCGAAATTAGTGCTGTTTAGATGGTATAGGTGGTATTCACGTGACGTCACGGAAGAGCAGTCTGGCGGGCGCTGTAGCGGAAAGGGCACAAGCTGCGTTGGCCACTATGAAACCGCCATATTTTTGGGGAGTCGGTGTCAACAAAGCCTATCTCCGCTGTTGAAGCGCTGACGATGTGTGTGTTTTTTTTACTTTAGGAGGAGTCACTAAAGTGCCTATCTCTTGCAACTTTGCAAGCATGAATGCCAGCCCCTCATTAATGCACTTAAGCACGTACGCGCAGAATTTAGAGTCCGGTGCGAAGGTGCGCTACGTCGAGAAAGTGGAGCTTTGCGGTGGCGTCGATCCACTTATGCTTACTGGCAAAGAGGCGTCATTTGATCTCGCGCTCGTACCCAAGGTAGAACTTTCTGATATTAAGGACTACCTTGTGCACGCTACAAGCTTCATAACTCACGAACAGCTGAAAGCAAGAAAATCCCTGGAGTCGCACAACTATTTGACCAGCGGCTTTGTTCAAGAACCCCAGCTGAGAAGACACGGCGAGCACGTCATTGTGCGCACGAAGGTAAGACAATCTAAAACGCTACATCAGCTAGTTGGTCTTTGTATTACCGGGTCGAATTGTAACGCTAACGGGTAATACTTGCCAATGTGTGTGACAGTAGTGTGATTCGTGTTCGGAATGTTTCGCTGCGCAGCGAAACATCGTAGCACTTTCTCAAGTTACTGCCAGCGAGCGGCACTTTTTTCATCGTTTATGTACCGTTGCTCCTTGATAGTAGATGAAAATTTCAGGAGTAGGCTTTCGCGCAGCGCAGCGTCCAGCAACGCAGTGCCTTCCGGAGTTAAGGGAGCGAAAACGATACCAAAGAAAATCGTTTGTACGCAACAAGTCAGCTACCACCATGCTGCACCTTTAGAAACACTTGCTGTTTAGCGGCTACTTCCAGCGGTTCACCTTGCTCCAGCCCCTCTCCCCCCCCCCCCTTCCTTTTTTTTTTTTTTTTTGCAAATTCCCGTCACCTGCCCAAGCGTTTACTACGTTCTACAAATTATCGCTACCGACGAGGCCGCGAGCTTCGCATACGTATGCGCAGTTGCGATTCGATTGTGCAAGCATAAAAACCACTCGCTGGTGTTTTGCTTATTTACACTCATGGATACACCTACATTAGTTTCACTCACTGCTGATTTAGTAACTCGCCTTGCTTTTTGTGCAGTGGGGCAACCTGTGTTCTCAGCATGCATAGAACCAGCAGCTAAATAGATCACTTCCTCCATTTGCAGGTAAATCACTCCCAGGCAATTTCCACTCAGCCACTCGAGCCATGGCTTCTTGTCAAGCAGGATGGAATGGTCAAAGCTGCACACTGCACGTGTATGGCGGGTCTCGGCGAAGCCTGCTCACACATTGGTGCACTGCTCTTCTATTTAGAAGCAGCTTCAAACTTTCGTGATGGTCAGGCTTGCACTGATAAGGAAAATGCATGGCTGCCTCCATACTCAAGTACTGTGCCTTGTGCGCCACTTGCACACATCGACTTTGCGTCAGCTACCACCAAGAAAAGGCGGCTAGATGGACATCGATCATCATCCTCAAAGAAACCAGCCACCACTATTGAGAGGCCTTCACAGTGCGAATGGAAGGGCTTTCTCGACAGAATTAAGAAGGCTGGCAAATATTCTGCAGTGTTGGCACTGAAAAAGGACTATTGCGAGGAGTTCATTCCTGTGCAAGTGAAGCACTCCACTGCTCTTCTCGGACACTTGGCAAGAGACAAGCCATTGTCAAGGGATGCGATGCTGGAGGAGTGCGAAATGTTTGCCCAGGCGTATGTTGTAGAGCCAAAGGTATTTATATTTCCATTGAAGGATAGCTTTATTGATATAAAGTAACTACATGTTGCATGACAGACAAGGCACTGCTAAAAGCTTGAAACTACCAGTGTTTACATTGCCCAACCTGCATGGTTGCTGCTAGCTAAATGCAGTTTTGTGATCATGTACATTGAATTAGTGTGAAAAGTCATTGTATTGAAAATGCAGGTCTGTAAAGATGCGGAAGCGGCAACGAGAGGTCAGTCGGCCTCACCAACATGGTTCGCCTTCAGAGCAGGCCGGGTCACAGCATCGACAGCCCACGCAGCTTGCCGAACGACCTTGACTCAGCCATCTGTGAGCCTGGTTAAGAAGATCTGCTACCCGGAGGAGAGCAAGTTTTCTTCTCCTGCAACTAATTGGGGTCTGCGCAAGGAGGACATTGCCAGGAACCAATACGTTGCTGAAGCATCCAGCCAGCACAAAGAGTTTGTTTGCAACAAGTCTGGATTGCATATTAGTTCACATGAGCCCCACATGGCAGCAAGCCCAGATGGCCTGATTTCTTGTGCCTGCTGCCAAGATGGCGTTTTAGAAATTAAGTGCCCATATTCAGCTGCTTGTGTAAAGGACGTTGTGACCCAGAAAAGTGGCTGCTTAGAAGTTGCTGCTAGTGATAATACACTAAAGCTGAAACGACAACATGCTTACTACACGCAAATACAAATGCAGCTTTTTGTTTGCCAGCGCAGCTATTGCGACTTTTTTGTGTGGACACCAGCAGATAGCCATCTTGAAAGAATCTTCCTGGATGCCGAATTTTGTCAAGGGGTCGTGAACAGGAGTAGGGATTTTTTCAAGATAGTCCTGTTGCCAGAGTTGTTATTTAAGACCTGGACAACATCTTCAGAGAACAAAAATGGGCCTGAAGACTCTTCTGATGACGGAGCACTGCATTTCTGTTATTGCGGTGGTCCAGAGTCTGGAGACATGGTAGAATGCAGTGGCCCAGACTGTGAGGGTAAATGGTTTCACTTTCAGTGTGCCAACTTGAAGCGCCCTCCGAAAGCGAAGGCTTGGTTCTGCAAGGGTTGCAAACCCCGAAAGTGATAAATATGCATATTTGTAGTCCTGTTATAGGTAATGTAAGTGCACACATGAAAGGACCTAGTGAACTTGTTCTGTGAAATTAGCCTTACAAAATATTGCTGCATACAAGGGGAAACTGAACAGAGTCATCAAACTGTTCACCTTATCACTGAATTTTACATAGCAAAGTACATTATGAAGGAGCAGTCTAATAAATGTGGAATCTTTGGATGACAGCAGGTATTTTTCATTCACAGCAGTTTTGTTTCTATTGCAGTGTTTTCTCTAGCATGAGTGCTGCACACGTTGGGTCGCTGGGGTTCTTTGACATAATGGGCTCGGCATGTAATGCACATGGCAAAACATGGTGGATTAGGGTAGGAGCGGATTTCAAGGAACGAAAAGTGAACTTGTGCAAGACAAATTTAGGTGGAAAGATTAACTTTATTCGTCTTCCTCTTCAGTTGGCACATACACAGGGGCGGCCTCTGCTTCATTACACCAGCAGTTGTTTCCGTTGCAGTACATGGCAGATCCTTAGGTGTGGCAGGGCCCCTTCATTTAAAGTGGTTGAGACATCAAATTTGTGGCTTGCGCGTTGTTTGTTTCAAACGTTTCTTATTGCTCCATAAAGCATGATACACGCTGGAAGGATCATATATTCTCGGTAAATAATTTAATATCGCATTATTTATGTGCACCAATTTCGGTTTCTCGGCGCCGAGTTGGACAGTGACGTCACTGGCTAGGAAGCTTGGTCACGTGGGCCCACAAGGCTGTGACGCACGCACTGCTGCATCGTCTGCTCTCGCACACACGTTTTGTACCAGCGCAAGCAAACAAACCCACGCCGACAGTTGCCATCGCTAGCTGCGGCAGCTCCGATTCCGACTGCGTCTTCGTCCGATGCAGCTTATACTGTACTCTAGACTCGAGGCTTGCCCCGTGCTGTGGGTCACCGCTCATCGTACGTCGCTCTAATGTGGTATGACATCACTAAAACACGTTACGCTTCCAACACAGTGACGTCGGTGTTAATCGCGCTAGCTATGGGTCTCGATCGCGAGAACGAGCATTTAGGCACTCTTTGGAAGCAAATTAAAATATATTTAACACGTTTGCTGTGTCGAACACTTCATGTTGAGTGTCCTTTCATACAGAGGAAGCCTGCAGCAGGCCTTTTATACCCTCAAAATTTGGTGTCTCAACCCCTTTAAGTAAAATTTAGATTTGGCGCATCCAGATCAGTCAACAGGCACAACCGATTTGCTCAGATTTGTCAGCGCAGCACACACCGCAACAATTTTGTCAAGTTGTGTTAGAGTGTCCTCGCTTTGCACTGCTAGCAGATCAATAGGGATGGTGCTTGAAAGAATTTTGTACTTTCGCCTCAGCAAACCTATCACACGTTCCACGTGGATGCGCACATTCGCAATTTTCCTAGTTTTTTCAACCTCCCAGGCTGATAGCTGAGGTTTGCCCCTTGTGAATGCAGGAACCTCAAGGCGTGCACGATGAATGCCTACGGCATCACCAATCGTGAATCCTCTGTCGGCGAGCACCGTGTCACCTGGGAGAAGGTGGTTCAACATTCCACTCGACTCTGTTATAAGCTTGTCGCTTGTCCTGCCTCCCCACCCTTTGGAAATGAAAGTGATTGCTCCCTGAGGTGCTATTCCTATCAGATATTTTGCCGTGTTGTGGTGCTTATACCGCGACCACGTCTGTGACCTAGGGAGCATTGACGAAGGGCGCTCAATGAATATCTCGAAGCAGTCTATAATGACTGCCACACTCGTGCCAAATGCTTTTCTGAAGGCCATTGGCATGGTCTGCTGCAATTGTTCACGACTGGGCCAGTCCACCAGCTGTTTTAGTCGTACATGCATGGCCGCGATCCACCGGTTGACTACTCGTGTTGCTGTGGCTTGGCTGACCTGAAAGATAAAGCCAGTCACTATTATAAAGCAAACAGGGCCATCTTGCCACCAAATGTTAGCCCACGAGAGTATTATAACATATACGTGATGCCAACTGTAAATAAGTGCTCGCAACAATACAAATTCCACCAGTCCACTTACCTCAAATCTATACGCCAGGTCCTGCAAGGGCACTCCTAGTCGCAGCCTCACAAGTGTGAGCACAAGCTCTTCGAACTTAGTAAGCACATTGTTTGCGCTGTGCGACACACCACTCTCGAGAAGCGCGAACAGCGCTATCAAAACTGTGTAGCTTGGTAGGCCAGTGTAAAATTTTACACGGTTGTCGTCTTGCTCCAATGAAGCTTTAGACAACTGAAGTCTACGCAAAGAGCCCTTCACTTCGTTTAGCTCTGCACGTAGGGCCTGGTTGTCGCCTTCGAAGCTGTTTAATGCACTGCTTGTGATATCTGTTTGGGTTTCAGCGTCCTTTAGCACTGAAAGAAACATACAGACAATACATTACTACGCGTGTCATATTCAGGTGCAGGCTGCTATGAGATATGTGCCACTGTACTTACATGACGTGGTGTTCACTGAAGCTTCAGCCGTCGAAGTGGTGGCTTGAACACCAGCCTCAGAGAACTTCACATCTGATAAATAAATAAATAATGCAAGAATGTAACACTTGTACTCAGCATGGTGCTGAAAACCTCTGGTTTGCTGCAATTGCATGAATGCAGTACTCACAGGATGCGCCATCCACTGCAGCTCCAGCAGTAGAACCAGTTTCAGCTGAGACTGGGGCCCTGCCTACCTCAGGTGATGGCATGGATGGTGGGTCTGCGGTGAGGCATTAACAGTCATTTAAATTGTGTTCTTAAGGTGCTCAGGCCCTTTGCAACTGTGCAAACAAAGTTCACTCACGAAATATGTCAGCTGCAGTATCAGCATCTTGTGGTACAGTTGCAGCTGGTACTTGTTGCAGCATTGTTGGGCCTGCATTAAAGTGTTATCATTGGCATTTCACAACCATCAACCTTGTTTCTGCAACAACTCGGGCGCATCAAAACTGCACATATCCTGTATACACACAATAAGGCGCCTACAGCTCCAGAAAGAGAAGCACCCAATAGGTCATGCTGGGCGACCGTCGGATATGCGACACTGCTTACTGCAAGAAATGGGGTAGATGATGGGCCACCTGCAGTGAGGTTGTTCTTGACAGAAAGACTAATCATGCAACCATTAACTGCATGCAAACTCAAAGAAATGCAAGAAATGGGGTAGATGATGGGCCACCTGCAGTGAGGTTGTTCTTGACAGAAAGACTAATCATGCAACAATTAACTGCATGCAAACTCAAAGAACATAGGGAACAATAATAATTCCATTACAAGCACGCTGTAATGTTATGTCCAGTCTAAATGAACAGCTTACACAGGGCACTGACCTGAATCATTTATTGTGCAATGAGACATATGTGACTCATTGCCTTGGTCATTTTGTACTGCAATGGGACTTGCAAGTGGTGTGCCTGCATAAAAACAAAGATGTTAAGACGCTGAATGTCATTAAAGGAAATATTCCCCTTGTATGAATCAGCCATTTTACTTGTGACAGTACTGTTCACAGCACTCTGCTGTGCATTCAACATTGTAGTCAAGGGTCGCAGCACTCTGCTATCGGCCTTTTGGACCACCTTTGGAGTCGCAGCCCTCTTGCAACGTCGCTGGTGCCTGAAATAAAATGTACCTCTCTGTAAAAATGTCTACGTTGTACTCATTACCACTACTTGCATTGATGATTCTACCTCTACAACTGCTTGCTATTTGTCACAGTGCTGGCACCAGTTCTCACAAATTTGTATTCTCTTGGAAACTGAAACCCGCCTACTCTCTGCAGACACAACTATTCTCAAAATAATGCTAACTTGGAAGTAACTGATTGGAATGCATTACTTGATGACTATGTAACTTATACTACGTAACTGCAGTCGGGAGTGCAATATAAAACATAGCTGCTGTATCAACACAGTGTCCGCCAGCACCTCTTAGGTCTCAGCTATTTTTAAAGTCTGGGTTTGCTGTGCGCTACCAGAAAGAGCACATACATACATACCTTTCTTCAGATCGAGTTGTTGACTTTGTGTCATACCCTAGGTGCAAGCTTGGCGCCCAGTCCGGGTTCGTCAGATCCATTAAGTAGGATGGCCTGCCTGCAAGTATGAACGAGACTGCGTTTGCACAACAAAACAAGTTCCTTGAAAACTGACGCATTTCTAACAAGAATAGCCACTGGTTGCAGTAGCAAGAAGTCTAGCCATTACTTGAGGCCACAACTGCACGACAACCAGCTTTTACACAAAAATCACGCAGTGTGCTAAGGGCTCTCGGGCAAAATAACTTCAAACAGCAGAATCAGCAGTACGACAGGCTTCGCTCGTTTCCGGAACAATTACGCCAGCATCATAAACACGAACAGGCATGATGTCATAGCATTAGTTAATTTCTGGGGTTTTACATGCCAAGACCACTTCGAGTTCTTGCTTTAGCGCAACTCAGTTTGAGTATGAAGGAAAAAAGGGAACAGGTGACAGAATACGATGCACCAACTTGCCCAATCTACAGTACTTCTGAACCACTTCGAGGCACGTCGCAGCGGGGGACTCCGGAATGATTCTGACCACCTGGGGTTCTTTAACGTGCACCCAATACACGGTACACGGGCGTTTTTTGCGGTTCACCCCATCCCATCAAAATGCGGCTGGCGTGGCCGGGATTTCGTACCGCGAAATCGCGCTTAGCTGCGCAACGCTCTAGCCGCTAAGCCACCACGGCGGGTGTCTTGGCATTTAGTGCAACTCAGTTTGAGTGAAAGGGAACAGGAGAAGGCGGCAGAGTAGCAACCACCGTGTTGTCTTTTACTACAGTTCACTACCTAAAGCAAGCCTTCAAACGTTATGCTAACCACATACGCTACAGCATTACTAGCATCGATCACGTGCAAGCCCTACCCTTCAAATTCGCGCTGCGTAATTTGTAGCAGAACGACAAATATGCACTCACCAGAAACGAAGTGCTCGCTGCAGACTTTGTAGTGGGTAGCGTCTGTATTAATGTCACCCCGGTAGAGGCGACGAAACCATTCCGCTCGACGCTTCGTTGAGATCTCTAAGGTCTGGCTGCATTGCCAACGAACAACATTCGGCACAGAAAAAAAACTAAGCTTCTTCGTGTTCTCACCAGAGTCAGTTTTCCGCCGCGACTCGTTGTTGCATCCGAACACAGCGCAATTAACCATGATTAAAATGATTGCCGAGGTCCTTGAGATTGCAATGCCTGCTGCTGCACTTCAAAGCACCACGAAACGAAAGCATTCCCCCAAGGATATGGCGGCCGGAAGCGCAAAGCTCGCCGCGCCGGCCTCAGCCCTTCCGGTCATGCTGCACGGGATCACAGTGTTGCTTACGCGTGAATACCACCTATTGGCAATCTGGAGTGCCGCGCGCATGAAGGAAGGAAAGTATTTTTTACCTCCGTGGCCGCGCGGCACAGCAGCCATTGCCAACAATGTACTGCACAGAAGTTCTGCGAGAAAAACTGGGCGACCGCCAGCATCCGTGTTACATCCGCGTAGCGAACGCCAACTCGCTAGCAGACGACGCGCTTGACAATGACAGAAAAATTGAAGACATCGCGTTGTAAAATCCATACCTCAAATATATATGTTTCGCAAAATGCTGTAAATATAATACATTTTAAATTGAAATAAAGCACTATTTTAACAGTGTACGATGCGCAATCGGCCTCGCCGCCCGCAGCGCTAGACGGCGCGCTAAAACACACCAGCATACTGTTGGGGCAATGGTTGGGGTCTCAATTATCGATCTAGTTACAACGCGTCAACGCAGAGCAACGCGCAGAGTCAACACTTCCGTTGGTGGAATCCGCATGCATAGTCCGCATGGATCTTTCCGGACGCGGAAACGCGGCTTGCGTTGTGAATCCCGCGGATTTCGTACCGGGGCCTGTCGTGAACGTTTGTGTTTCGGGTGCATTTTTTTTCTTGACAGTTCATGCCAGACTCGTTGGCAATGCACCAGCAAGAGCAATTTCGACCAGCGGCCACGACACAATCGATCGCTGCCATGAGGACTATGTGATACTTGCAGCTTGTAAAGTGGTTCACCGACTCAAGTGTCGCAGAGGTAGGCTGCGTCGGCTTAAAATATTCTCGGCTTCGTTAGCAGCGAGACATGCATGTCAAAGTTATTTGTTTTATGCATGATATACGCATGAGTATTGCTGAGTGTAGTGTCAATCATGAGGTTTTGTCCGCCAGAGTTAATGTTGCAGAAGTGCCAGGCCGGTTTTTTTTTTTTTTTTTTTTTTCTTTCATGTCGTCGCCGACGTTAAGTTCCGCGCCCCGCGACTTATGCAACACAGTCAGAATTATGCCAGATTCATAGGGTAGCTGTGGTGTCCTCTCAGCAGCTGTGTGTAACCACACCAATGTAGTGCGGACGCACCATGTTACCGCGTGGCGT
Source organism: Dermacentor silvarum (assembly GCF_013339745.2). Lineage (NCBI taxonomy): Eukaryota > Metazoa > Arthropoda > Arachnida > Ixodida > Ixodidae > Dermacentor > Dermacentor silvarum. The sequence continues at coordinate 53,113,225 of NC_051156.1, read as the reverse complement.
CCGCTTTCTTGAATTCGGATTGATTCTGTTAAGGTTTGACGACAAAGGTACAGAGTCTCCGAGAGGTGAAGTGGAAGGTAGGGGGTTAAGGACCTCCTAGGCTTATTACTTTTTTCCCCCTTTGTACTCGATGCTCTTTTGTATTGCCTCTCTATCGGAATGTCGCGGCAGGGAATTGAACCTGCAACCTCGTGCTCAGTAACAGAATGCCATATGCTCCTGACATTGATGTTTGTAATAGGCAGCCTACATGCAACGCTGTTTTAGGATGGTGACATTCTTTGTAACGGTACTTGCCGCCGCCAGCTAAATTGGCAGGTTATATGTGGGGCACGAAATGGAAAACGACCAACCGGCAGACCACGTTCGCATGGAGCAGCAGTGTCTGGCTAACCGGAGTGATTTGCAACTCGAAATGAGTAAATTCCATTCATATCTTTCAATAACCTCTGGTTAGCGTGATGCCTGTCACCGACTTGCGTTAGCGCTGCAATGCATAATAATAATGCGCCAGGAGTCCACTGTCGGTCGGTCTGCATAACAAATATCCGGATTTACATTCACTTTAACGTGCCCCTAAATCTTAGTTTTCCATTTCGCTTTCTTCAATGTGTTGCTGCTGTAATAGTGATCTAGCGAAATGCATTGACATTTCAATGGTGTGAATATTATGGGCACACTTCATCATTACATCTGTGCATTAGCGGCTAATCATTTTAAGCTCGCTGAAGTAAGCTAAAATTAAGGGCTCGCAAAAGCGTAGGAGTGCCATGAAAAGAGCGAGCTACTTGAATATCAAGCCAAGTCTTGCTTGCAGACTACTGAATTGCTATGTCAAAGCATAATTTTATATACACTGTAGTGGCATCCGAAGAAACACTTTGTGTGTTTCCATCGCTTCGAGGGTCGCTACTCCAACCCAATAAAAGAAGGCAAGTGGCCGAGAACGTGACCAGCGGCATAGAACATTTCTTGTAGGTGGAAGCGAATAATTTTGCTCTTGGCTTGAAGTCATGAAGCAATATTTGCACCATTATTGTTGCTCTATGCAGGAACGCGCATGCAGTTTTGATGTTAGCACAGCACAGGCAAACCGATTCCTCTGTGCCAGTGTTGATTCGACTTGCCGCGCAAGGTGCTGATAGTTCTTGCGCCGACTTGCCGCTTAGGCAGTGTCAGGAGCCAGTAGCCACAGTGCCATGGCAGTGGGGCGTTTCATGCATTCGACAATCATAAAAACCACATTTCATGCATCTTGACAATCATAAAAAGCGTATAGCTGAAGAAAGGAATAGGAATTCTAAAATGAGTTTTGTCAAGATAAACAGAATGTGCACTATGTGTAGCGCTTATTGAGCCACTGTGCATGATGTAAAACATTGTGATAGACATTCAAAAAAGTAAACCGGCTAATAGTGAGACTGATACCGAGCGCGAACACCCAAACCTCTGCCTTCCAACTCATTTTGCTAAAACACTTTACACGTGTTATTCACACTTGCACCACAGGTCTAGTAAGTGTTTCAAGATGTTAGCAACATGTTTCAAAGATCAGTATTTTCATCAGTGCCTTTGATTTTTATGTATTATCTTAGCATGCACAGTTGTGCACACTGCCCAACTGCAACAAAATTTTTGACACTGTAACAAGCGTAGTTTAAGATAGTGTAAATATAAGGGAGTCTTCATGCAAAATTTAGTTTGACAGACGAGTGGAAGTGTCACGAAAAGCTTGCAAAAATACACGTTTTTGATACTAAAACTGCAAAAAAATGACAGTATTACTACTTGCCGGAAGTGACACATGACCTAGAGCACATGGCTCTTCCGCATGACTTCAGAGATAAAGGCAGCACCCCCAACGACACGCGGGGCACCAAAAAATGTTGGAGGCGGCATGCTGGAACTTGCGTCTTAGCAACAACCACCATGTGCATGCGTCATCTGCTTAGGTGCTCTTTAAAGGCTGCTAAGAAGAAAACTATGCAATTACCACCCCTGCTGCTTTGCCGAGGTCACTTTAACAGTATTACTTCTCATTTATAACAAATTTAGTCGTAAGTTCAATGGCCCCTTAAAAAAATCACAGGCCCACATTACAAGCTTTCTTGTAACAGCTGCCCAGCAGCATATGATATACATACATTTGTATGTATTTATATCCCTCGTGATGATGTACACAACATAAAGTTGACCTCTTCCATCTGTAAAGCTAATGCATTGCAATACCCAGAGCACTGTGAAGCATTTGTTTATTTTGATTACTAGATACATAAGAACAGCCTCGAGTGCTGTGTGTTCAGGTTACTGCCAGGACGATGAACTGCACGTAGGGAACTTTACCACCCACTTATATGCATGGTCTTTGCAAAGTTGCCTGCTATGGAAAACTTGTCACGTTTGCAAAGGGGATGAATAAGAAAGTTTCTGCAGTTTCCTGAAGTCAACCCTAATAAAGAAGTCCGAAGGATGTGTTCGTTAGTGTTATAGTTAAATTTCGTAAACTTACTTGGTTGGTGTTTGCTAGTTAAATACACTGATTTCAGCACGTTAGCCCTTAGTGTATGGAAGACGAACTGAGCTTAGTAAGTCTGTACTTGCAAAAATGACGAAAGACGAGCTTAACTCCTTCAGTGCTGTTTCATTTTTCATGCAGCCCTCAATGTGATTTGAGCTCTTTCATTGCTCTGCGCGTGTTGTAAACAACGCCATGTGGTGCTAGGAGCCTATGGAAGAATGAAGTTGTGAGCATAGAGTTTATTGTTTTGTTCTTAAGTCGCCAGCCATCTATTTAAAAATGGCATCCTCCGTAGGACAACTCAGTGCGCCGAGTCATGTTGAAAACAAATAAATGCAGGGTGATTTGGAGAGCTTGGTTTCCAGTGAGAGTGATGTTGCGATACAGTGCATTGTGTTGAAACGTGTGAATAAAAAAATCCAGATCATACGGTAAAACCCGCCTGTGTACAGTGAAGCCCACCTTTCATTAGTGTAAAATTTTTTCAAGCTCAGCTTTGCCTCTCTGACAAACTTTTTACTGGGTCTTGTTTTATATGAACAGAATCATTTGCATCAAAAATCAATTCTGTCTTTTTGGCAAGTTTTCATTTCTTTACTATTGTTCAAGGGTTAAAGCGTGTGTTCCGCGACCATGTTAGGACCATGATGACAATAATACCTGCTGCTTTCCCACTGTTCTTGGGTTCATGGCAGTATTTAGAGGAATGCCGAGGAGTACGCCAATGTGAATTTTTTCAGTGAATTATAACGCCAAGTCTGGGTTTGTGTATGATCAATTTCATTTCTATTTTACGGTGTTTATGTTCACTCCTTCCTGCGTTTTAATCTTGAGAGATAAGCAGGTCTGTCACTGTTCAAACATGGCACACTTCAGCCCGTTAAGGACTACTACTACCATCATGTTTTTCAGCAGCGGTGGCGAAGTGAAACTTGTGAAATTGAGTCCATTTCATGATATCTGTAGCATTTGAGCCTGATGCTGTTCTCAGTCTTATTTAGAAGCTGACTGAAGCCACCAGTGCAAAATTGTTATTGTGGTCGTGCATTGGAGGTGCATTACTAACCAGCAGTTCGATGAATATACGCAGAGTGCCTGTGTACAACTTCGCTGGATTGCTAAAGAATAGCTCCTGGAAAAGTTAGAACCCAAGGCTTGTTGGATAGCATGCATATGCACTATGCTTATAAGTCTGCTTCTGGAAAACCAAATCTGGCATCAGTCCTCCTCACTGGGGGCGGCAGTGGTTTTGCCGCCCACCACTCCGGCCGACTGCCCACCTCTATAACCACCTGCCCACCATTGCCCACTCGGGCTTCAAGTTTGCTGTACTTGGGGACAACTTTCTGTGCCTATGCAGTGGTAGCTAAAAGCACGAGGGGCCAGCTTCCACAAGCGCGCTGTTACAGGCAAGCATGGACCCCGGCGGGAAGCAGCCGCACGCGATTACGAGCCAGAAACACAGGCCGGGAAGCTGGCATCAATCGCGGACGATCACGGTACTAGACCTTGAGAACACGGTAGCGGTATGGTTGGTGCTATTCTGAACACTTGTTCAAATGTCCGGCTGTGGCAGAGCTGCTTGTGAAAGAGCTGCTTCCTCTTATGGCTCCACATAGCTGGGTCATCAGTGCTCCCACTCCTGCGCCAATTGCGTTAGATTGCGCCATACGAGATTTCCTGCGCCATCCTGATAAATATACAAGATTTTGCACCGAAGTGCGCCAAAATTAATACCTGCGCATTACGTGCGTGGCCACAGTGGCCCGCAGACGTGCGTGGTGCGCATGACTAAAGCGGCTTAATAAATCGAACGGCGACCAATAATTGAGGCGCGATGGGGACCGCCTAAATGTACAAATAATTGGCCGTCGGAAATATCTAAGTTTGCCAGAAATTAACTGAATTTATTCCGCCAGTGCCTAAAAAAGACATTATTCTCGATTGACCACTTTCGGGGATACGTTCACTGTTGCGGGATTTGGCGTCACTAGCGTCAACGTCGGTATACTTGGTAGTGTGCCAGGAACGTTATCATCTGTTGATGTGTCCAGTGCTAGTCGCGCGAAATGTAGTGAAAGTGAAAGTGTCTCGGAAAGGGATCGTCCAAAAATAAAGCCGAAGTTTGTCAACGCGGTCCTGCGCGTCACGTACGCTTGGCTACGATCTGGTCAGTCCGTGTCTCTACCATTGTTATGCTGTCGCTACAAAAAGATGAAAGTACAAATAATGCATGCAACTAATGTTCAACCTTTGGCAACAGGACCGTGATTTTGCAGCGATGCCTTTTCCGCTGCCACTCCTTGCGATTCGTCAGTGGTATAAGAGCGGCGCTCCGCCTGCCTTATATGCTATCAGCCGGCAGAGATCGGTGGATCAGGGCGGCATATAGAATCGAGCGAAATGTATCGCTACTAAATTGCTGCGTAGGAATCGACCGCGCTATCATAGCCAAATGGCGGCGTTTTTTTTTTTTTCGTTTTTTTTTAACAGTCGCTGTCCTCGTCGGCGGAGACATCGAGGGTGTAGTCGGCGCCGCTTAAACAACTTAAGTCGCCGCGACCATGTCGCTAGGTAACACGTCAATGAATAAACGACCTGAATGCACTCCCGACTAGCTTGCCGGGGTTCGCTTGCCCGACGGTTTGGGCGCGGTCGTTGCTGGATTAATTAATTAGGCTTTGCTAGTTTCGGTTTCCAGGAAGTGTCGGCAACATGGCCGACCCCCATGCTACGGCGATGCCAGCGACCTAGCAACGCCAAAAGATTGCTATTTCCGTTCAAGTCGGCGATCAAATTAGCACGCAGTTGGGCAGGCGGAGTCCGAATTATATAGAATGGCGTACCTTAAGGTGTCCGAAATTTCGGTCGTACTTATACTTTAAATTTCTGTACCAGTGATGGCGCCTCAAAGTAGTCCAAATAATCGAGCTTGTTTGAATTGCTACAGTCGAAATAATCAGGCGGACGCCAATTGTGAATTGGCCAGTTGCTGAACAGAGGCTTCAGCTTTACGAGGAAAAGCGACCCTTAAAACCGTTGAAAAGTACCTTGAGACCGTTGAAAAGTACCTGATGTCGTCTGAAGCAATGACTGAGCATTACGAGGGGCTTATCAAGGCTGGCCTGGCTCAGAATAGCATTGATGAGATTGTCTGGCCAGGTGTTTCTGACTGATGCTAGAGCCTTGCTGAAAACATAACAAAGTGTCAGCTGTAAATGAAAAAATCATACAATGTAAAAGGCAACATCTGAGCAGCTTCACTAAACTTGGAATAAACTAATTACAACCCACTGTGTGAACAGGTTTGTTGTCTTCATTTGAATTAAAGGGAAACTCATGTATTTAGAGGCAGAGCAACATTGTTTTACAGCGAGCAAATACTTTCTGGAATAACGCTTGTCAGTTTTAAGTGCGTAAAATAGCTGCTGGACTCGTCCAGCAGCTGGCATTTGTTAGCTCCAAAGTGCTCCGAAATCTGTATCTGGATGCTCCAAACTGCTCCAAATTTCACTTCGTCAGTGGCACCACTGGGTCATACTTTGCTCCCACCGCACACTGTAAACTGTGAGAGAAACTTCTCAGCTCTGAAACTTGTCAAGACACAACTGAGAAATCGTCTAAAGAGAAGTCAATAGACTGCCTCATTCGTATTGCGTGTGAAGGGCTGATGTCGACAGCTGCCCGTATGATACGGTAGTGGAAAAATGGGCCAAGCAGAAGAATCGGAGGCTGAAAGTTTAGTATGTCTGAAATGCAGAAATCGGGGGCAGTATTCTGTAAGAGTCTACCTAGTGGACTGTCCATTTCGGCTGTCTCTGATTGGCCGCTGCTTGACGTGCAGGAAGGTGCCAGCCAGTCTCCTTCCTGCACGTCAAGCAGTAGCCAATCAGCGACAGCCGAAATGGACAGTCCACTAGGTAGAGAATACCGCCCCGGGTCTCATGCATTGTTGTTGCATTGTGTGATTGCACTAGATTTTCTGCTGTGTTGTCATTATTCAGTATGTGCCTGTGCCTCCGCTTTCATGTCAGCTTTCACATGTCCCATGGCATGTATGTATCATTACACGAGGGATCGTACTACATTAGATGAAATCTGTGGAATTCTTTACTATAACTTCAGTTTAGTTACGTGTGTCTTAGAGCGTGGTCTTGTTGACATGCTCTGGCTTGGTACCTTGTTTTTGCTTGTTTGAAACACGCCGTGCATGTGATGCCTGTCATAGAAGCAGCTTTTTAGCCCAAATGCCTCATTGATGCGCATAAATTCCACTCTGCTATATTTATTGATCATTTAAGTTAGCATTGTGACCATACTAGAATCTAGATGTGTTGGATACTGTGCCATGAGTGCTTGTCGCTGCACCACATCGGATTATTTTCTGCGCCAAAACCTGCACCAGATGGTCAAGTAGCTGTTCCACCACTGACAAAGGCAGAAAAAGACCAATGCTACAACCAAAATTACAAACGTGCATATGTAGCTACGTGTAGTTTGTAAATAAAATTTTAACCTATGGGGATCGGGCATGAGCAATAATGAAAAAGAAAGGGGTAAAATACTTATGTTTCAACTAGAGGGTCTCTCTCTTAAACAAGAAAGTGCTTTAAAGTTTTTGTGACGCTCAGTGTCTTTTTAGACAATAGTGCGCTCCCTCTGCCAACCAGCAGAGGGAGCGCACTGCGGCTACTGAGCGCATGTAGCAGCAGGTTTATACAGCAAACTGCTATTTGCCGCGTTTTGGTCTGACCATTAGTTGGCGAGGTATAGCCACTGAAGTGAGCCCATGAACAAGCTGTTCTGTGGATTGGTGCCAAAGTGACAATGAAGGCATTGGAAGAACAGCGTGTGTGTGTGTGTGAAGTTCAGCTAAAATTTGGGAAAACTTTCACAGAGACATTTGAGTTGCTTAGCCAAGCATACGGGGAAGACTATGAGTCGCACACAGTGCTATGATTGGTTCAAGCATTTTGAAGATAGGAGAATGTCGGTCAGTGACGATCCCAAGCCTGGACGACCTTCCGCATTCACAGGTGATGACCACGTCGAGAGAGTTCAAACTGTGATTTGCGGAAATTGTCGTTTGACTGTTTGAGAAGTCGCTGATGAAGGGGGTATCAGCGTAGGATCATGTAATGAAATTTTGAGTGACAAACTTGGGATGCGTTAAGTCAGTGCAAAATTCGTGCCGCGTTTGTTGACTGACGAACAGAAGCAGACCCATGTTGAAATCAGCCAGGAACTGCTCGCCGCTGCCAATGACAATGAAAACTTTTTAAGAACATCATAACAGGCGATGGACATGGGTGTATGGCTATAATGTGGAAACGAAAGTGCAGTCATTGCAGTGCGTGGCCAAAGGGTCTCCTTGTCCAAAAAAAAGCACGCATGAGTCAGTCAAAAATGAAGGCATTGTCGACAGCTGCCCGACTGCAAGGGCATTGTCCATCAGAAATTTGTTCCACATGGTCAGACGCTAAACAAAGAAGTTTACCAGGGAATCCTGGCACGTTTGAGAGATTCTGTGCACAGTAAGAGGCCTGAATTGTGGGAAAATCAGGCTTGGATGTTGCATCATGGCAATGCCCCGGCTTGCGCGTCACTCCTTCTCCGCAGCTACTTAGCGAAACACCACACTCTTGTTGTGCCCCACCCTCAATATTCTCCGGACCTAGCCCCAGCAGACTTTTTTTCTATTCCCCAAGCTGAAAACCACCTTGAAAGGACGTCGTTTCCAAACCGTAGAGGAGATCTAGGACAATGCGAGAAGAGACCTGCGCACCATTGCAGAAAGTGCGTTCTAGGAGTCTTTCCAAAAATGGAAGAAAAGATGGGAAGAGTGCATTACCAGTAGAGGGGACTACTTTGAAGGGGACAGCACTTAAAATGTTGTACCATAAGCAGTAAAGGTGTTATAGCAAAAGTTCGGTTTCTTTTTGAACACACCTCGTATATATGCCCTGACTTTGTGATGAAATCGTGCCTGTGATTGCACCATGATTATGTATTTTCTGTCCTGTCTTTCTCTTTTGGTGAATTTATCATAATTCCAGTTTTGACCTTTATCAACTAACCCAGCTTGAAGTTTTACTTTATCTCGGCAATACACTTCAGGAAATTCACCATCACAAGCAGTGAGGTTACAAAGACAAAATTCCTTTGCAGAGAGCAGTTTGCAAAAAGTAGTTTCTTTTTTAACAATAATAATAATAATAATAATAATAATAATAATAATAATAATAATAATAATAATAATAATAATAATAATAATAATAATAATAATAATAATAATATTATTATTATTATTATTATTCCTACTTTTCTTTGTTCCCAAGCAAAAATGTAATGTATTAACTGGTGGCTTGGTTAAAATGCTTTGAAGCCGAGCATCCTTGTCCATTTATTTGCTTTCTTATGCATCTTCTATTTGTCAGTGCATTTTTATTGCGTAGATAGCCACCACACTCGTTACCTGACCAGTGCTTTTGTGTTTTAGGTGAAGACCAGGCTCTACACGTGCCTTCTGCCTGGGACATGCTGGACCCTCTTGTGACACCAATTGGTGAGCTCCATTCTTCATTTACTGTATTACTCTAGTACAACATGCTCCCGATTCAAAAATGCACTTGATTTCTGTACAAGCCTTGATTCTAATGTGCATGCAATTTTCACATAAAAAAAGTACATTCATTTTCATATTTTCCACTGAGAACAACTCGTTTATTTATCCCTCAAGTTCATTTGCTATCACTCTCAGATAGCTACTTTTGCTTTCAGACCACAACATTCCAATTGAAGCTTCCGCCACTTAGCTTGTCATTTCTGCGATCGAAGCATACTTCAGCCTATTGCTGGCTGCGAATGTGTGACACCATTCATCAGCCAGTCACTATAAAGTGCCCAAATGCGGTCCTTCACTGGCCCATTGATGCACATGTAGTGGCTGTAGCTGAGAAGCCATGCTGCCCAGTATTACCACCAGGTCTGTGTGGCAAGCTGCAAGCTTGTCCTTGAAATGCTGGTTCAGGTGGCACTTAAATGCATCAAGCACAGTCAAACTAACGAATGTGATCTTCGCTATTGTTCAAAAAGTGCAGAGAAACTTGGGTCTTTCCTTCAAATAGTCATGTGATATATGGTACAGATACTATGTTTAGTGGACCTAGCATTTGCTGTAGTAGAGGAAACGGTAATTGCTGCTACAAAAATGCTGTTTAACAGCTGAACCTGTTCTTTAGTGCTTTATCAACACTTGCAATTCTCAGAATACTGAACTTGTTCTACACTTTACGGGTGTTGTGCAAGGTTTGCTAAGAAATTCTGTTAGAGATAAAGAAATACATGCAATGAGGGTCATTTCAGGTGTTCTTGTCCTGTATTTGTGTGCACTATCTATCGACATATGGATTACAGTTACCAACTCATCTAAACCAGTACCCTTCACAGTTATTGAGTAGGAAGTATATTGTGAAGCATCCGCTTTGTTGTGCTCTTCTGTTTTGGATTTTACCGAAGCTCTGGTGAACGACATACTGTTCAGGCAGACAATTCTGGGTGGTAATCCGTGCTTTCATGGGTCAAAGGTGCGTAGCGTGAAGCGTGGACAAAAAAGATTGACAAGACCTTAACACGAGCAGCACTTATGTTGGTCTGTTGTAGTCCTTTAGTTCTGTTTTGTGTTACATATGTACTTATGCAACAGCGCTGTCAAGGTTTATGAAACTTCAATACTATTTATATAATCGCAACCAAGAGCTATTACCCTTGAGTTTTTCATAATCATTTCAGCTTAGCTGCTACACTTTGAGCTTGTTCCCACTTTAACAAAGTCGGATAGTTTTTTTTTTTTACAAGCTCTCCTCTGCCACCATAAAGATTTCGTTATTGCTCTCAAGAACGTTTTGCTCCATTATTACTGTTCCGAAATTTTCCAACTGGGTACATACTTGTTAAGTAGAACTTTGTGCTCTTCTTTTCAAAAAAAATATGCAAGGTTTCTCGTTTGATCAGGTTCAAACGAGTGTGAACTGCTGCTCTGGCTTAACTAGTGCTCTTAATTAGACCTATTTCTTTAATGAGCATCCTCTGTAAACTTCTGAAACAAGTCATCTATGCTCATCTGGTGTCACTTTTGGAATGCAACCTTTTTTTTTTCAGTGAATCTCAGCACGGTTTTTGTAAGTGCTATTTCTGTGGTAAGCAACGTTTATCCTTTACTGATTACATAGCATCAGTTTTAGACAAAGGCTCAGTTATTGACTGCATCTTTATAGACTTTGCCAAAGCATTTGATAAAGTAACCCATCAATTACTTCGTTACAAAATGAGCATCCTAAGTATTGGCCCTATTATTGTAAAATGGGTTTAGTGTTTATGACTATTTGCGCACAATACGTAATAACTGACACCTTTGACTTGAATTTTTGCGAAGTAAATTATGGCATTCCACGAGGGTCTGTTTTGGGCTTTCTACTTTTTGTAATATATATTAACGACCTTCCAAAAACACAGTAACATCAAATATAAAGTTATTTGCTGACAACTGGGTTGTTCACCATGACATAACTATCAAATCTTGCCACTTGGTCGTCCGGTCTTTCTTAGCCATATTTGTAACTGGCATAACAAATGGTTTTTGACTCTCAATACTAATAAATGTAAGAGCATAACATTCTCTTGCCAATCCAATAAACTTCCCTTGAGCTCAAAAATTTTGCCAACCACGCAATAATATATTTTGGGAAATTGTTACTTAGTAAGATTGAATGTTCAACGCTGTCATACGCTTTAGCTATATCTAATGTCACTAAAGCTGAATATTGTCTCCTTTTTCGGGCAAGTTGTATTTGGCGTTCTAAATCAGCATGGGCACACCATATTGAGCAACCAATTCTGAAGCCGATTTGATTGGGATTTAATATTAAATTATCCGTCATCCAGATAGTAATTCTACAATGTAATACCCTTTCTATGAGTTTGCTCCTTGCTTTTTAGGTATCGGGATTACTTTAGCTACTTTCCAATCATATGGTATCCAGGCGTTGTTTAATGAATAGTTTATAGTGTTTAGAAGAGCACAAGGAGATAGATAGAATAAAATTTTTATCATATGAACAGTAATTCCATCAGGACCAGGAGCTGAAAAGGGTAAGTTTCTAATCACTTGAGCTAGTTCAGGTAATTTAACTTTAGTAAAGTCTGACGTGGCTGGGTTTTGCAAATTAGCTAACATAGATAAAGTGAATATAATCTCCAAGCCTTTAGCAATAAGTTCTAGAGATCTTGTCATTTCGTCAGACGACAGATTTGCATAGTCAATATTAATTCGTGACGGCAGAATTTTGCGATATCTCATGTATCTAAACAGCGCTTTTTTGTTTTTAGGATTTGACAGGAAATCGTAGTGATTCCTCTCATATTCTTCTTTAGCCTGAGCAACTGTGCATTTTAATACAGCAGCGTGAAATTTGTAATCAGACCAATTTTTCGGGCACTGATTATAAAGAAGCTGCTTCCAAGCTGCCTTTCGTCGTCGGTAGTCTCGTGCAGTCTGAATTCCACCAAGGGCTATGAGATGCTCTCTTCGCAGATTCAGTGCTAAATTCAGCGTTTTTGTATGTCCTTTTGATTACAGCACAAAGTTTAATAGCTTTGGTGTCTTTGCGCTCTTCAGAATGGGAAGCCAAATGTATCTTTAGATCGGTTTTAAATTTATTATAATTACCAATACTCGGACCTTAGTGCATGATGGAATGAATTATTGGGGAAGCAATTTCGAACATTATTGGAATGTGGTCACTGTTTGTGGGTGGCACAGTCCAAGGCTGTCCAGGATGAACTAGTGACAGCCGAACTTACGAAGCCTAAAACTAAGGCTAAACGGGACCGATCACAAATAAATGTAGGGGTTCTAGTATTAAGACAGGAGAGATTGTTGTCTATCAACCCATCCCACAATCTTTTGCCGAATCAGTCAGTTCGAAAACCCCAAGACGTATGATGAGAGTTGAAATCTCCGACAAGAATTTTGTCTTTACACCATGAGGTCATAGCATAATCCAAACACCGAGTGTTTTGAATGCCCACAGGAAAGTATAAATTTACTAAAGTGAAAGGTTGGCACCCTGATAGGATTATATCTAAGGCAAAAATTTCACATTCAGGAGACGAATGTTTATATGAAATCTTTGCCCTGAGACTAATTTTGTTAGTGACAAAGAATGCTAAACCTCTACCTTTCGATGGTTGGTCCAGTCGGAAAGATCTGTAGTTATGCAACTGAAAAGGCTGATGCGCAGAAAGCCAGGTTTCTTGCAATGCTATTATATCTGGGGAGAATTTTGATGACAAGTATAATAAATCTGTTACTGCAGAGTGAATGGATCGGCAATTCCATTGAAGAAGTTTAAGGAATCCTATTGCCAAAGAATTGACTCAGAAACTGCCTTACTTAAGATGTTGTCTTTTAAGAAGTCTTCCTTTTTAAGACTATCAAATATTATTTCGTCTTTGAGTGAATAAGAGAATTAGCTTTCTTTGTCAAAGGGGATCGAGATAGTTTTAGCGATCGTGAATCTATGTCCATTTCACCTGATCCCTGTGCGTCATCACTGATGCCTTCACTGAGACTCTTATTGGCATCGATAGAAGGACCTGCAACTTGAACCTCCTGAGAGGTGAGATTAGGAGCTGTAGGTACTTCTTCACTTGACGGCCGTGGGCACTCAGTAGTCGGAGAAGATATTCTGGTAGCAGTCATGGAACCAAATATCTGTGCCATCTGATTATTCAGGATTTGTGTCAAGAACTCGCAAAGGCTTGAAGCTAGGTGCTCCATGGCCTTTTTCATTGCCCTTTCGACCACATCAGCAATAGAAAGTGAAAGAGATGCGTCCGTTGCCATCATCTTACGAGCTGTGACCTTGCCTGAATTTCATCTATGGCTTCTCTACGGGAACGTCTGCTTTCAACAATTTCTAGAATTTGCGTTTCCCGAGCCTTTGCAGAGCAATTTGAATAATCAGCTGAGTGCGCGCCATTGCAGAGGCATAACTTTTCTTCCCTACTTTTACAGTCGCTGGAATTGTGGTCCTCACCACAAACTCGGCACCTGGGGGCAGACCTACATCCCTTCATAGTGTGACCGTAACGCCAACACTTTACACATTGGATGTGACGAGGGGTTAGCGGTTCCACTCTGTAGATTAGGGGCAAGCTTTAATTTCTGTCGGTAGGGTTGTCCCAGCAAATGTGACTATGACTGACTCAGTCGGAATCCTGATCTTGTCGGCCACACGTCCACACCGATAAACTGAAATTGCACCTGCCGGTGAAAGCAACTCTAGTATTTCAGTTGGTGTCATGTTGACATCGACTCCATGGATAAGAGCTTTCATGCATGCCAAGTGAGGTGGAATAAATGCTCTCACCGGATTTGAAGCAAACGGCGAACACTTTAGGGAGGTCTTGGACACAGGCCTGGTGTGGGGAAAAGCAGATAATACCCCTCTGCCAAACTGGCGGACTTCAGTGATGCTCTGGAAATCATCCGTTGCCGATCGCGGTTTTGCTTGAATTGCTTTTGGGTTCTTCATTCGAATGATGCCATCATTAGTTGGGACTCGAGCCACAGGAACTGACATGAGGCCGTTACGCAGAAAGAGATCCACAGGTAAGTCCTGCGGAGGGATAGAAGCGGACCAGGGGAGAGCCCCTGGCCCTGGTAAAGAAAAGGGCATCTGTCTCATTAGCACCAAAATCACTTGCTAAGCAACTATAACACTAGCGAAACAGTTAATTATGAATCATAAATAGGCAGCTACTTAATCCTTGGCCACAGCCGCGAGAGCAGGTGAGCTGCGCAAAGGCACGTTCTTCTCTGCTTCTTCCCACCACTATCCTTCCCACCACGAGAGCTGCCTGCTGCGTTCTTCGTTTTCTTCTGCTCAGGCGCATGGTGGATATGAATGAGCACATTGCTATCACATCTGAGTAAATACTTTGCTGCGGTGTCTATATATGTAAAAATGCACACTGGTGATCGTGTGGCGTGAAGGTTGTGGTTTATAACTATTCAATAACTTCCAGCAATGATGTTCCCAGTGGAACTTCAGTGGCCCTCTAATTTTCGTTTTCTTAAGACGATAAAATACTCTGTTACATATTTAGAAAAACAAAAAATGCAGCAGCTTTTCGAGAGGGTACTTATGTGGGCTAATGTAGGGGCGCACAGTATCGCCCCGGCCGTAACACGTCATTATGTGACGCATGCACTGCATCCGGGATATTTTCTATCGCACTTCGCCTTGCTTTGTCTTGCATTTACTTCCAATACGAGGTATTGCTGTTTCTGCAGTCACGGCTCTGTAATTAAGTGTGGCCGTGCTACGACTGGTTGAGTTGTGCAAATGCTGGAAGTCGACCATCGATAGACGGTTGATGATGCTGACGTTCCGTTGTTATGGCGCTTACCCACTAAGGGGGAGAGGCCAATAATCGGGCTGCAAGAAGTACTTTAAAAATCTTACTTGATGAGTCTCCAACGTGGTACATAGCACCTTCACCTCCATGCTATAGTGTGAGCAGGTGACCTTAATTATTGCTTTTTTTGTTATGGGGGACAACAAGTGAGAACCACCTAAAAAAATAGTTAGAAACACAGAAAAGAATGTGGCACGCAATCGGTAATCTCTCGTACACTGCAACTGACTGGGTGCATGTTAAATTCAGTGTTTCTAAAGGTAATAAGATATACATAACCAGACTTCTTCGTAAAATATACATCGAAAATGAAGAGAACTCCACTATCCTCAAGGACGTGGCTACCTTAATCGAAAATGTACCTTCCTGTCATACCCGTGAGCCCGAACGGTATGTCTTGCGGCTGTGAAGAAACTATTTCTTCATAACCGGCTGTCATAGGCTGTCGGCCCATCCAAATATGAACGAGTGCGACTTGGTGTACACGACATCAAGCCGTATACTGCACAACAATGTTTCTTCATACCTTGGTAGTACAGGTGGTAGGTAGTCAAATGAGGACGACTGTTCGTCGTGCTGGTGTTTATATAAGTTGACTTCCAGAAGGCCAATGTACTATCGCGTGCCATAGAGCGATGTAGAGTTGCTGCGTCTGTTCTTGAGAATTGAAGCCGGTGCCTGTCAGAGCAAATGGTACTAGGACAGTTGTCACAACGAAGAATCGCGATAAAGGCAAGAAGAGTGCTATTTCGCTTCCTACTGTCTACGGCCTTGCGAGAGATACTGCGATAGAGACGTGTGCTACTTTAGTGTTTTGCACCAATTCCCGCTTCTCTACTCGCCTTTCTCTCTTCCTACCTCGTGAAATCCCATTTGCCTTTCTCTGATTGCAAGTCTCACTTTTGACTTCACGAAGTGCTTTAGCTTCGTCGAAAAAAAAATTATGTAAATGGGGGGCGGGTGGACGAATTGGCAACACTACATAAAAGAGATAATAAACTGCACGAAGTGTTTTAGCTTCGTTGTAAAAAAAAAGAATTATGGAAATGGGGAAGCCACATTTCGCCCACCCAACGCAGTGGTGTCCTGCTGGTGTGTCCGTCTCGATCAGCTGGCCGTCAAAGCAGAACCTGACAGTCTGGATGTTCAGACCCTGTAAATGGTGACACAGCACCAAAGATATTCATCAACAAAGGGCATAATTATGGACAATCAAAACTTGTTGGAAGGTAGGCAAAAAGCAGTTTTATTTGTCCAGTTCCTGTGCTATCAGCAGGTGTTCGTGACAAGCTTGTTTCCAGTTTTGACTAAGATTTGTTTTGCAGATTGAAAACACCAGGCCCCTTGCCTGCTCAAGCCTACACTTCATTTCAAAATTGTATAAAAAAGTGCAAGGCAACTGAATTACAAAAGCATACCTCAATATCCTGTTCTTCAACCTAAAATTATAACTCTACCTCTCAGTGACCTCAACATTACATTCCGTTCGGTGTCTTTTTTCCGATAATATATTTGACAGCCACCCACATGTTCTATACATCATGAGTTGCTATGCGCATCGCACGCTCACCACAGCTTAAATAAAAGCTGACTGATGCTGCCATTTCTTATATTAACATTAAGCCTGTTCATCATTCTCAAGATTTTTCTTACAAATGCCAGCCTCACAGACGGCCCACTTGCATTCTTTCCATGAGTACCGGCTAACTGCTCTTGATCACTTTGCAGCGCCTCAATAGTGCATTCTAATCAACTCACCTTCGCATCTAAACAGGGTTTAGGTGTGGGGCCATACCTACAAAATAAAGGTTATGACAGCCACAGCTAACTAAGCATGTTGTTGGTGTGTAGCCTACTTTAGAATTTCCTGCATATCAGAAGCAGAAGAAACTGCCTCTCGCATTGCTTCAACTTAAAACAATCACCCAGAGCTTCGCGTTACCATTAGATATGGAATTACTAGAAGCCTACAACAACGGATAAGCCCAGCAAATTTCAGGGTTAAATTCAAACAAATAATATACATGGCACACCTGCATGCTCAATGTTAATGAACCGTTCGCATATTTCTAGATGTGATTGCCCTGCAAATGGCTCTACCCAACCAGGAGCTGCGGCCCTAATCCCTACAGGCACCATGGGCATTTCAGGGCAGGACATTAAAGAAATAATACTGAAAAAGATTGTGATATTTAAAAGTGAGTCATGAACAAATTGAAGCAATTCTGATTGAACCTATGCTAAAAGTTCAAGTAATACATTTAAACACAGCTGGGTTATTGCTTTGGTGTCTGTCATGTTGTTGGTTCACTTGTTTTTCAGGTTTACATGAAGCAAATTTTTCAAGTGGCTGGGTAGGGGCTTTTGAAGTACACTAGACATGTGATAGCCAATTTTCTTGTATCTGACATTACTGTAGCAAGTTTTTTTCATGGAGTCCACAGTTTGTAAGCTTGAGAACACTCACTGAAAAACTGAAAATTCTCTATCCATTCTGAAGCTGTGCGCTTTTGACGATTCTGAACATGCAAGAAATGTGGTCAAACTAAATTTAAGATGGATGGAAATAATTGATAGTTGATAACAATTCCAAGACCGTTTCATTGAGAAAGTTGATGGAAAGGCACTACACAGTGTCGCCTAGCTAAATAAAAATGCCTTGTTTTCTTATGCGCCATAGCGAAACCTCCATGGCAGCGGCATTGTTTTCATGGCTGCCATAGCGGGGGAATTGACCTTTGTGCAACACTGGCTGTGTGTCTAGACTGCATACATTTTATTAACTGCTTGTACCTGCCACCAGTGCACCCATCTTTTAATCCGTGTCTGAAAGGTGCTGGTGAAAACACCTATTCTGGTTAAGACGTACTATGGTGGGCTAGTGTGCTAATCATGATGGAATATGACAGCGCACTTGGACACAAGTGAATAAACACGAGTGCTGTGTTTGTTTGCTGCGTTACGTCCTTCTATTGAAGTGCGCAGCCATATTAGACCTATTCGGGATTGGCCTGTAATGCCTGTAAAGTACAGTGTGCACGGCGGCGTTCTACGAACTACCCGCATTTTTTTTATCTCCTCTACGTTCCTCATACCCCAGGTCAATTCCATATCGGCTTCTTTACTGTCCGCGGCAGGAATTATTCTAATGCCGAAGTGATCCATTTCTGTGCCTTTGGCGAAGTTCCTGACTAGATCTACAGTAGGGCTTACCTCAGCTGACACACATCTGTATTGATGATGATGAATTGTGTGCTTAAACTTTCACTTAATGTTTTGAAGTATTACATATCCAATTAAACCAAAAACAAACAAAAAGAACAACATTGAAAAACTTATTCGTTTAGTAAATGATCCGGAAACGTCATTCCGTTTACGGGAATACTGGACACGCTGAAACTCTCTATTACCTCAGGCGTCTTTGACGATCCGGGAATTGCCAGTGGATGCTGGGACGGGGTGTGCACTCTGGTTGAAGGTGAGGAGGGAAGCGGTGTCTGGCTCGGAGATGTCTGTGTGATGTATGACGGTGAGCACAGGGGTGGACAAGGTGCCAGCGGTTCGTTGTGGTCGAAAGCCACCGATCCGAGGGAGTAATTGACGATGCCCAGGACATGTCCTGCGGGTCCGTTCTGATGTTGTCCCAGAGGTTATTGGCTGCGAAAAGCGCGCCACTAAATGACAAGATGGTTTTGTTGACGGCGATTTTGCGTCTTGCTCGCTGGAGATTTCGATATGCTCTGCGCTCTTCTGGCGAAAGGAAAGAGTTGAGCGGTCGTTACTTTAAAGAGACAATAAAGGCGGACTATTTAGTTGCGTTAGTAAACTGCACTTCTCCCCGCAGGGGCGTCTGTGTCAGCAGGCGTTTGGTGTGTTGCGACACCACGGTCCCGAGCACACAAGGGTTGGACCCTCCCGCATTTAACCGTGCGCGGCTTAGCCGTGTCCGGGGAAAACGGTATCCTGGGGGCTGAGCCGATGCCGGGTGATTGGACCTTTACGGCCCCTCGGTGGAGGCAACGGCCCCTCAGTGGTTTTGCCCTTTGGCCTCTGCTTCACTTAGACGGCACCCCTGGACCTGCCCAGGGCAATCGACAGTCGCTTTTTCCTGTCTCTCTCTTCACACACCTTCGTCTTTCCCACTCACTTTTAGTCTTTCCTGTCTTCTTTTATCTTCTGATAACTTCCAACATTCCTGGCGGCGAGGGTTAACCTGGTGTGCTATGACCTATCTTGGTTATAACATATGTGGCTATAGCGACGATGTACGATTGGCATGGTAGGGCCTGCTTCACCACATACCCTGCGTTGTCCGCTTGTTGGGCTCGGTGGTGGGTGACTGGCATCGTCGCTGAATACACAACACATTTCATGGGAACTTCCAACCCCTTCTCAACTGATCGTCTCTCTAAAAGGGGGCGCACCGATGCTACATTTCAGTTTTTCCTCAAAGGCACTCAGACTTTCCGGAAATTTCACGTTGTCCACAGTGATAAACCTGACAAGAAGGCAAGAATGATTTCACCATTCGTTGTGTCGAAATATCTCACAGAGACCATTGGAGGCGGCTATAATATCACCAAGCTGGCCTGTGGCGACTTACTGCTCGAAATCAAAGGCAAAGCGCAACATGACAAGCTAAAGAACCTTGTAGAACTTGGAGACATCCTCGTCAGTGTAACAGCACAACGAAGCATGAATGCCAAAGGCGGAATTTCTGACATTGACTTGATGGACTTGACCGATGAAAAACTCCTGGAAGGATGGAAGAATGAAGACGTAATAAGGTGTACAAAGAATAAAAATCAGACGTGACAACAAGGAACTTCCAACTAAACACCTGATAGTTACCTTTGGCTCTAGCACGTTGCCAGAGACATTAGAAACTGGATATATGAAAATCAGAGTACGACCGTACATCCCGAACCTGCGATGATGTTTTAAATGCCAGAAGTTTGGCCATGCTTCCCAGAGCTGCCAAGGGTGGCTAACCTGTGCGAAATGTGGCATCAATGATCACTCTGCAGATGACTGTGAGGCTGAGCCCCATTGCAGCAATTGTAATGGTGGCCACCCTGCATACTCTCGATCATGCACAGTTTGGAAGAAAGAGAAAGAAATAATTGCGATAAAGGTAAAAGAAAACATGACTTTCAGAAAAGCAAGGCGACGCATTTCACCCTCATTTGCACAAAGCGCATCTTTCGCCGAAGTGGTACGTCGGGGGGCAGTACCACAACGGCACTTGGCGGCCACCAGCGCCACGCGTAGCGAAAGCGCGGTACTGCCACCCGCCCCCCAGTGGGAGCAGCAAAGGCTGCCCTACCTCCCCCGAACTCGACCACAGCAGAGGCCTCCGCTAGTGCTGGCACCAGTCGGCGCAGCCCAGAGGTCAAGACAAGCCCATCAGCCACCAGGACAGTGGGCTCCAAGGCCTTGTCTTCCGAGGCAAGGCCTTCACGGAAAACACACCGCTCGCAAGAGCGCGTATTCAGTGCTTCGCAAGAGGCCATGGACACAACACCCAGTCAGATGGCGCAGTTGGCGCCTAAGGAGCGGCGCGATTCTTTTGATCGCTCCAGAAAAGACAGAACTCCAATCACAGGACCCCAAAAGGGCCCTGTAAGCTAAGCCAAGTTTATTCTCTTTGAAACATAGCACAACGTTTATTTTAATATGGATACACTGATTATTCAGTGGAATGTCGGAGGTCTGCTTTGCAACCTCGATGATGTCCAAGAAATCCTTCATGAACTAACTCCAAAAGTGCTGTGTGTCCAAGAGACCCATTTGAAATCTAAACATAAACACTTCCTTCGGAAGGATCGCAATGATGCCCTCGGCATCATCCGGCGGCTTAGCCATCATAGCTGACAAATCTGTAGCTTGTCAACACTTACAGCTACAAACACCACTTGAGGCAGTGGCCGTTCGAGCTGTACTTTTAAATAAACTGATAACCATCTGTTCCCTATATATACCGTATAATTTCACATTCACAAACAAGAATTCCAAACATTAATAGATCAGCTACCTGAACCGTATTGTGTGCTTGGAGATTTAAATGCACACAGCAACGTATGGGGCGACTCGTGCTGTGATGCGAGAGGTCGCTTGATTAAACAGTTCCTTTTTTCTTCAGGTGCATGTCTTTTGAATGGGAAGGAGCCCACGTGTTATAATCTTACAAACAAAACATACTCCTCGGTAGACCTTAGTATTGCATCTCCTACTCTTCTACCTTACTTTAAATGGAAAGTTATTAAAAACCCTTACGGGAGTGACCATTTTCCAGTAGTTCTATGCACACCAATGTCTACTGAATGTCCTCCAGAATTCCCTCGCTGGAAAACTGGCTCACTGAGTGGGAAAAGTTCAAAAATCTCGCATCTTTATCCTGGGATGACATATGTGCTTTAAGCATAGATGCTGTGGTTAAATATTTTACGGTTTTTCTCCTTGACACCTCCTCCAAATGTATCCCTGTAACAAGTGGATTGTCCACAAAACGCCGTGTTCCGTGATGGAACAATGAGTGTCGAATAGCGTGTAAGAAGCAGAACAAGGCATGGGGTTTACTTCGGGATTCTCCGACAGCAGAAAAATCTAGTTAATTTCAAGCAGGTCAAATCCTAGGGTCATAGAACGCGGCGACAAGCTAGACGAGAGAGTTGGAGAAAGTATATATCGAGCATTAACTCCTACACTGATGAAACAGAGGTCTGGAATAGAGTGAAGAGAATAAAGGGTCAACAGCCTTACTCGCTGCCTTTGGTGAATACTCAGGGCGACAGCATGGAAGATCAGGCGAACTTTCTTGGCGCACATTTCGAACAGATATCCAGCTCTTCGCACTACTCTGAAACATTCCAAAGGTACAAAAGGCAAATAGAAGGACAACCATTAGAACGGAAAGGCACAAGATGCGAGGCATACAATATACCTTTTTGCATGGCAAAGCTTCCGGCAGCACTGAACAGCTGCAACAGATCTGCCCCATGTTCTGACCGCATCCTATATGAAATGCCGTCTGAAATGCCGACTTGCCGTCTGAAACACAAAAAATACTTCTTTGTCTCTACAATTCTATATGGTCTTCCGGCCACATTCCCTCTGCTTGGAAAGAGGCCATCGTAATTCTCATTTTGAAACAGGGTAAGGACCCTTCTTTGGCAAATAGTTATAGGCCTATAGCATTGACGAGCTGCTTATGCAAACTTTCTGAGAAGATGGTAAACAGGCGCCTGGCCCACTATCTAGAAATAAACAAATTAGACCCACATCAATGTGGTTTCAGAGAGGGCAGATCGACGGCAGATCAGCTTGTGCGCATGGAAACGTACATCAGGGATGCCTTTGTCCACACACAGCTTGTATTATCAGTCTTTCTTGACATGGAGAAGGCGTATGGTACTATGTGGCGCTTCGGGATCCTTCGGGATCGATCTTTCTGTGATGGGCATTCGCGGCAACTTGCTGACAATAATTGAGAGTTATCTCTGACAGGACATTTCGTGTTAGAGTTGGCAACGTGCAGTCTCGACGATTCATACAGGAGACAGGTGTACCGCGGGGTGGAGTACTGAGCTGTACGCTATTTATTGTTAAAATCAACTCCCGACACATCATACTACCTCGCACACTGTTTTACTCTGTCTATGTGGACGATGTACAGATAGGGTTCAGGTCGTGCAATCTTAGCATTTGCGAGAGGCAGCTACAGCTTGGCTTGAATAGATTCTCAAAATGGGCGGACGAGAATGGTGTTAGATTTAACCCTCAAAAAAGCACATGTGTCCTGTTCTCAAACAAGAAAGGTGTAGTACCAGAACCACATACAGTCAAACCTCGTTAATACATAGTTGGCCGGGAATGACGTTTGGGTACGCACTAAGCGATGTACGAATTAACCGTCAGTGCCGGTTTAGCGGCTACTTACCAGCCAGAAAAGAACGCCACGATCCCCACAAACACACTCTCACGCACACACAGGCACGCTAGCTTTATTCACTGGCAGGCAGCAAAAAGTCAGTTATTTTCACTTGCCGCCGTGGTGGCCTCGCCGCGACGACGGCATCTTCGAAGTCAGCAAGTCCAGCAGCCAGTTTGTCCATTAGGCCTCGCTTCTCTGCGAACGCTCGCATCACTGCCACAGCACGTGCCGCGTCGGATAGTGAAGGGCCGTCGTCCACTTCGACATCGCTGTCCTCCTCACTTTCGCTTGAAGCTGGACGAGGTGCGACGGCAGCAACAATGTCGCTGTCTGAAAAGTCCGGGGAGGTGGTCACGTCGCCGTCGACATCTCGGAAGGTGCCGAAGTTTACCTCCTCATCTGCTGCACCTTGCCGCTCGAGCACTTCAACCAAAAGGTTCTCGCAGTCCTCGGCGTCTCCACCGTCCGCGTCGTCGTCGCCTTCAAGTATTTTGAATTGCGCTCGCGCGAAACAATTCTGTATTGTTGCCGGCTGGACCTCCCTCCATGAGTGCGCGAGTAGGTGTACAGCGCCCAGTAGGTCTATGGTGTACGTTTTGCCGCTATCCATAACGAGCAACATCCTCCGTAGCAGATTTTTGCGGTACGTCTGCTTCACTGAGCGGATGATGCCCTGATCGAGGGGCTGGGCGAGCGCTGTCGTGTTCGGGGGCAAAAAGAGCAGCTTAATTGCCGTCAGGTTGTCCAAATCGACATGCGCCGACGCATTGTCGAGAACGATCAGGACATTCCTTTTCTTGGCAGCAAAACGGCGGTCCAGCTGGCGCACATACTCCTCGAACAGCTGAGCAGTCATCCACGCCTTTTTGTTGTGCTTGTAAATGACATCGGATGGCAAACGGGCGCCTTTGAAGCAACGCGGTTTTCCGTACCTGCCGATCACCATCAGTGGCAGCTTCTCACTACCGGTCATGTTGACGCCGAAAGCGACCGATACCCGATTTTTGGCATGTTTCCCGCCGGTGCACTTTTCATTCTTAAATGCCAATGTCCTGTCCGGAAGCAGGCAGTAGAAAAGTGCCGACTCATCAAAATTGAAAATGTCGGCGGCATCGTAGGCTGCCAAGGCTTCCTGCAATTCGTTGTGCTGCCACTCATCAGCGCCTTCTTTGTCCGCTGCAGCAGCCTCACCGCAAACAGCTTTCCCCACTATGCTGTAGCGAGCTTTAAATCTCGACAACCAGCCGTTGCTGCAGGCAAAACCGGTGCAATTCAGCTGAGCTGCGAAAGTTAGCGCTTTCTCAGCCAGAAGGGGTCCACTGACTGGCAGGTTCATGCTACGCGCCTTCTTCAACCAAAGCAGCAGGGCCTTTTCTACTTCGGGAAAAGCAGAGTCTCTGATGCGGCACCTCTTCAGATTGCTGCCTGAGCCGCCCCGCAACTTTTCGCGAGCGTTCCATATTCCGCACACAGTCGTCAGAGGCAAGTTCTTCTCACGGGCTACCGCAGATTTCTTCGCTCCATTTTCAATGGTGCGAATGATTTCCAGTTTTTCCTTTACACTCAAAACGTGATACGGCATAACAGTCTTCACGTGCAAATTAAATCGCACAATACGCGCACCAAACAATGCAAAAAAAAGAAGGACACGCCGTGCAAAAGAACGTTGTAAAAGCACACAACACTACGCAAAAGCACACCACCACTGCCGTTAGCACTGGTGGACACGGGAGAATGAAAGAAAAGAATAAAGAAACGTGGCGTTTGAGCCGTTACGATGCTTGGATTGGATTCCAAAGTGACAGCGAATTCCCCTACCCTCAGCTCCTGCGGGCTACCAGAAGCTAATCTCGAAGGCCACGCTTTTGCGCCCTTTGATCGGCAACAACCGTATGAACAAAAAATACGTCGACGTGGCCATGTTGTGACGTCACTACGCTGACAATTGTAGTTTACCAATCTCGAAGGCCATGCTTTTGCGCGCTTCGATCGGCAACTCCTGTCGTCGCCACTGAAATTTTGGCGATTTTCTGCCCCTGAACATATAAAAACAAAGAAAATGGTACGTACTAACCGTATGTAATGCAACAAGCGACTACGGCTTAAGCGGTCAGCCAATACATGGGGTTCAATGGGGACCGGGTGGGGGAATCTTCGCGACTACATTTAAACCGGACTTACACATTAAGCGGGTACGTATTAACGAGGTTTGACTGTAATAACCTTAATGGAGAAAGACTGTCAGCCTTGAACATAAAGTTTTAGGTGTTATCCTGGACACAAAACTTAACTTCATTCCCCACTTAAAATATCTTAAAGAAAAGTGTCTGAAGACCATGAACCTCCTCAAGCTGCTCTCTCGAACAACCTGGGGCAGTGACAGGAAGTGTTTGCTTAGCCTGTATAAGAGTCTCGTACAATCACGCCTTGACTACGGAGCCGTGGTGTACCATTCCGCAACTCAGAGTGCGCTAAAGATGCTCGACCCAGTCCACTACCCGCCGTGGTTGCTCAGTGGCTATGGTGTTGGGCCGCTGAGCATGAGGTCGCGGGATCGAATCCCGGCCATGGCGGCCGCAATTCGATGGGGGCGAAATGCGAAAACACCCGTGTACTTAGATTTAGGTGCACGTTAAAGAACCCCAGGTGGTCCAAATTTCCGGAGTCCCCCACTACAGCGTGCCTCATAATCAGAACTGGTTTTGGCACGTAAAACCCCATAATTAAAAAAAAAAGACCCAGTCCACAACCTCGGTATAAGACTCGCAACAGGTGCCTTTAGAATGAGCCCTGTTGAAAGTCTGTACGTCGAGTCCAACGAATGGTCCTTATATCTACGCAGAACATTCTTAAGTTTTTCATACTACACTAAGGTAAAATAAGACACCGAGCATCCATGTTATTCCATCGTTAGCGATCTGTCCGGTACCAGACTTTATCATAATCTCTCATTTATTAGAACTCCTTTGAGCCTGCGCTTGGAAGCAATGGCAGAAGAGACAGACATCCATTTCCCAGAAAATATTCTAATGCCTCCCACTCGCCTACCACCGCCTTGGGAATGGCAGACCATGGAGTGCGATAATTCTTTTGTCAAAATAACGAAACATGCACCTAAGGCACACATACGATCACATTTCCTCGAACTCCAAGCGAAGTATTGCTGTGCCGAGTTTTATACAGATGCTTCCAAATCATCTGCTGGTGTCGCGTATGCAGCTCTTGGGCCATTTTTTTCCACCTCCGGTGCTCTAAATCCCAACACAAGTATTTTCACGGCTGAAGCGTATGCGATACTCTCAGCTGTAAAGCACATCAGACAAAGAAATCTCAATAAGGCCATCGTCTTCACAGATTCATTAAGTGTAGTAAGAGCCTTAATGAGTTTTCGAAAACAAGAACCCTGTTTTTAATGAAGTATACACAGAACTATGCTTAGCCTTAATGTACAACCAAAATATCGTCCTATGTTGGGTACCTGGTCATAGGGGCATAAAAGGTAATGTAGCTGCTGACGAAAATGCAACATCAGTTGCTTTTAATGAAACGGATAAGAATAAACCCATACCAGCAACAGAACTTAAGCCCTTCTTACGCCATAAAATGAGGAAGTACTGGCAGGGCCAATGGGATAATGCAGTAGGGAATAAGCTATACGTTATCAAACCAAAATTAGGGAACTGGATATCTGAAAGAACAGTAAGACATAAGGAAGTGCTTCTTTGTAGATTAAGAATAGGACATACTTACGCCATTCACTCCTACCTTTTGACAGGAAGCGAACCTCCGATATGTACCAAATCTGGCAACAGGCTTACAGTTATTCATGTTCTTATCCAATGCGCTGAAATAGAGACAGAAAGGAAAAAGTAGTTCCCCTCTGCTTATCTCCAACACATACCGTTACACCCAGCATTCTTTCTGAGCAATGAACCCCTTTTTACTTTTGAAACAGTACTAAACTTTTTAACTGAAACTGACACCTTAAATGTAATTTGGCCAGGCTACTTGTAGCACGGCCTCCACCTGGAGGTCGTAGATGCAATCAAACCATTTTCTAGAGTACGTGCCTCCCAGCCCTTGCCTTCAAGGCCTTTGCTGAGGCACTAGTTCTAGTCACTACATATTTTACTGATCATCCTTAACTCGTGAAACATCTATTGTCATCGCAGACACGATCAATCACTGCCATTTTTAATATGTATATACTTGTATTTTACACACTTTAGAGTGAATAATTTTGAGGCCCTTTTACAGCCACATCGCACCACATCTATATCTTAAACTTTTCAGTGAATGTTTTTAGGCCTTTATACAGCCATGTTTTATATACTCCCCACATTTAACTTGTATATCATGGAGAAGCACGGATCATCGACTTGGCGATCTTTGGTCACATCTGGCCCTTGCGCCATAAACCCTACAAATCATCATAACCTTAAGCTCTACCATCACATCTACATTGAAATTTACTCCCCGCTCTGCACGTTTCTGTAACGATCCTGCCGACCTGTATCACATTATCTGGGCCTGCCCAATGTCATGTGCACTCACGAACTTGGCACCCACCCTACAATCACACTTACCACCGCTGACCAGTGGGAGGCTATGCTGCTCAGCAGCGACCCGGAGAATCAGCTTTGGGTCGTCTGGATGGCCGCTGACGTCACTCGAGTACAAGGACTGGCTTCTGTCTAAGAGAGGTCGCAAATGGGGCTGCCTCCCGCCACTCTGGCCGCCTTTGACCTCATCAAGGGCACAATAAAAGTTGTTTCTCTCAGAGCAACCATGAGAGGTCAAGTATCGTCATCATACCAAGCAGTTGCAGATCTGTTCGTAACACTGACAAAGTGGCAAATGGTTCTGAAATTGAAAGTGACACCATGCATTATTGCCCTTGTTGCAAGCTCCAGAAAGAATAAACACTCTGGCAGCATGCAAGGTAACTGTCCTGGAAAGTACAAATGCATACTTGAACAAGTCCTATAAAGTGTCATATGCAAGAAAAAATTGTATTCACCAGCATGAAGTCGCGGTGGCACACTTTCGGCCTTGGATCACCTAATTCTTCTGAACAGAGGCCTAGGACTCACAGATGCACCCGGAATTATGGAAGGAAAAAGACTGCATGTGTAGTGGACTCTCTTTAAACGGAACCTCAAGGGACCAGGGAAATTTGTTCTGTTTATCAGTACCGTATTTTCCAGTCTATCAGTCGCACCTTTTGTATAAGTCGTACCCCCCTTACAACGGCAGTTTTCCTGGGAAAAACAAACTCCAAGGGCGATAAGAGCGGCCCTGCGCGCCGTATGCTGTATGTGCAAGTGAAATTGGTGTACCACAGTGAGCTGAATCACGTACAAGGGCCCCGCAGGGGCGTCTGTGTCAGCAGGCGTTTGGTGAGTTGCGCCACCACGTACCCGAGCACATGAGGGTTGGACCCTCCCGCGTGTAGCCGTGCGTGGCTTAGCCGTGTCTGGGGAAAGGGGGATCCTGGAGGTTGAGCTGATGCCGGGTGTTCGGACCTTTAAGGCCCCCCGGCGGAGGCAACACACCTCTTCGGCCTCTGCTTCACATAGACGGCACCCCTGGGCTGACCCACCCAGGGGAAATCGGCAGTTGCCTTTTCCTGTCCTCCTCTTAAATCTTCGTCTTTCTCTCTCACTTTCAATCTATCCTGTCGTCTTTTCACTTCCCTTTTACTTCCGTTTTCCCAGGCAGCTAGGGTTAACCTTGTGTGGGTAGCCAACCTTGGATACTCCATATTTGGTTATAGTAGTGGCGTACAGCTGGCGTTTGCAGGACCTGGCTTTTCCAGTTTCTGCAGCGTCCCCTCGTTGGGCTCCATGGTGGGTGGCTGGCGTCGCTGCCGAAAAACGCACCAATACTTATGGCTGAACCTTTCCCCCCACTCCATGATCGCCGTCTGAAACGAGGGCGCACCGAAGATGTTTTCCAGTTTTTTGGACGTCAAACACAGAACTTTCCCCGATTTCATGTGATCCACTCAGAAAAAACAGACAAATCAGTACGAACAATCTCACCTTTCCTTGTGTCAAAGACTCTGACTGATATTTTTGGACCCGGCTATAAAGCATCCAGGATGGCAAGCGGGGATCTCCTCTTGGAGCTCCATGATATGAAACAATACGAGAAACTACCCAACCTAGTGGCATTTGGAGAAGCTCAATTAACAGTAACCCCGCACCGTACCATGAATACCACCCGTGGCGTTGTATCAGATGATGATCTGTTGCAGCTGAGTGAAGCTGAACTCCTGGAGGGCTTCAGTGACCAGAACGTAATCAATGTTAAACGGATCAAGATGAGGCGCGACGGCAAGGAAATCCAGACAAAGCATCTGATACTTACTTTTAACTCGAGTGTGCTGCCCGAAACCATCGAGGCCGGATACATCAAGCTTCGTGTTAGGCCATATGTGCCAAATCCTCTACGATGTTTTAAATGCCAGCGGTTCGGAAATAGTTCACAGAACTGTCGAGGCCGCCAAACTTGTGCAAAATGCAGTGCTTCTGAACACTCCTCCGAGTCTTGTGAAAGCTCTCTACATTGTGTTAACTGTGATGGGGAGCACGCCGCCTACTCGCGGTCGTGCCCAACCTGGAAAAAAGAAAAGGAAATAGTAACTATTAAAGTAAAGGAAAACATAACTTTCAAGGAGGCACGCAGGCGGGTATTGCACCTGCCAAAAACCAGCTTTGCCGAAGTGGCGCGTCAGGGGGCAGCGCCACAACGGCTCCCGGCGGCTGTCTGGCACACGCGTAGTGGGCCGGCGGTGACGCCATCCGCCCCCTCGGCGGCTGCAGCTAGCGCTGCTCCGCCATCTCAGAACAAGGGGCCATCGACCTCCGGGCTGGTGGCCTCCAAGGTCTCGTCCCTCGAGACGAGGCCTTCACGTCAAACTAACCGCTAGCGCGTGTCCAGCGCCTCGCAAGAGGAGATGGACACAACACCAAGCGTGAGGGCGCAGCCAGCGCCTAAGGAGCGGCGCGATTCCATCGACCGCTCCAAAAAAGAAAAATCTCGTGTCACGGCTCCTGGAAAGGGCCCGTGAGCTAACTTTGTATTCTTGAACGCACAGCACAAAAACACATTCAAAATGGACGCACAAATTTTACAGTGGAATGTGAGAGGACTTCTCCACAATCTCGACGATATTAGGGAACTTCTTAAAAAATATAACCCAAAAGTGCTGTGTGTTCAGGAAACACATCTAAAACCCACACAAACAAACTTCCTCAGACAATATGCTATCTTCCGTAAAGACCGTGACGTTGCTGTTGCCTCCTCTGGAGGTGTAGCAATAATTGTGGATAAATCTGTTGCTTGCCAGAATCTCTCTCTTCAGACACCACTTGAGGCGGTGTCCGTGCGAGCGATACTCTTCAACAAGTTGGTAACCATCTGTTCTATCTACATACCGCCAGACTACAAACTCAGCAAAACGGAATTTTATATGCTAAATGACCAGCTCCCGGAACCATACATTATTGCCGGTGATTTTAATGCTCACAGCACTTTGTGGGGAGACTCCCGGTGTGACGCCAGGGGTCGGCTTATAGAGAACTTTCTAATAACCTCTGGTGCATGTCTTTTTAACAAAAAAGAGCCCACATATTACAACATCTACCATAATTCATTTTCTTCCATAGATTTAGCGATTGGCTCTGCTACCATTCTTCCCTATATGGAATGGAATGTCGTTAAAAATCCATTCGGGAGCGACCACTTTCCTGTGACACTGACTCTGATAGAGGAGCATGACAGTCCTCCCCACGCCCCCCGTTGGAAAATAAAATCAGCTGACTGGAAAGGTTTTAAAGAGTCAACCTACTTATCACCAGATTTTATCAACGATTTTAGTATTGACGACGCAGTAGCATATTTTACTGGTTTTATACTCCACGCAGCTGAAAAATTCATTCCACAAACAAAAGGCCTCTCATGTAAAAGACGGGTTCCCTGGTGGAATGAGGAGTGCAGACTGGCACGAAAGAAACAGAACAAAGCGTGGGGCGCATTGCGTCGCGCCCCGTTTACGGAAAATCTTATCGAATTTAAACTGGCAAAATCGCAGGGAAGGCGTACGCGGCGACAGGCAAGGAGGACTAGCTGGGAGAGGTTTCTCTCTAGTATAACATCCTATACCCAAGAGAGTAAAGTATGGAATGGCCTAAGAAAGCTAAAGGGGCAGCAAATCCACCTATTACCTTTAGTTGACGACCATGGGAATACCTTGGAAGACCAGGCCAACGCTCTGGGCGAACACTTCGAACGTGTATCAAGCTCCATACATTACTCAAAATCATTCCTTAAATATAAACAAATAGCAGAACTTAAGTCACTGGATCGCAAATGCAGACCGAATGAACAATACAACCGTCAATTTAATATAGCCGAGCTGAGAGCTGCCTTGAGCGTATGCAGCAGCTCCGCACCGGGACCTGACAGAATGATGTATGAGATGATTAAAAACTTACACACTGACACACAGATGACACTTCTGGGACTTTTCAACTCTATCTGGGCTGCCGGATACCTGCCTTCCTCATGGAAGGAAGCTATTGTTATTCCAGTTTTGAAGCTGGGCAAAGACCCTTCCTTGGCGGCAAGTTACCGCCCGATAGCTCTCACAAGTTGCCTGTGTAAACTTTTTGAAAAAATGATTAATCGCCGACTTAAACATTTCCTTGAACTGAACAATATGCTTGATCCCTATCAGTGTGGCTTTAGAGAAAGACGGTCCACAACTGACCATCTTGTGCGCATTGAAGGACATATACGTGACGCATTTGTGCATAAACAGTTTTTCTTGTCGATATTTCTCGATATGGAAAAGGCGTACGACACAACTTGGCGTTACGGAATTTTGCGAGACTTGTCGGGAATGGGCATCCGTGGAAATATGCTAAACGTAATAGAAAGCTATTTGTCTAACCGTACCTTCCGTGTGAAAATCGGCAACGTATTGTCGCGTCAATTTATACAGGAAACTGGTGTACCCCAAGGAGGTGTGCTCAGCTGCACACTGTTTATCGTGAAGATGAACACGCTTCGTGCTTCATTACCGCCAGCTATTTTTTATTCCGTCTACGTAGACGACATACAAATAGGTTACAAATCCTGCAACCTTACAGTGTGTGAGAGACAGGTACAACAGGGCTTGAACAAAGTGTCCAAATGGGCAGACGAAAACGGATTCAAAGTGAACCCCCACAAAAGTTCTTGTGTTCTTTTCACCAGGAAGAAAGGGCTTCTTCCAGATCCCACTATCGAAATGTATGGACAACAAATACCTGTCAACAAAGAGCACAAGTTCCTAGGCATCATACTTGATTATAAACTTACTTTCATTCCGCATATAAAATATCTCAAGGTGAAATGTCTAAAAACGATGAACTTACTGAAAATTTTGTCTCACACATCCTGGGGTAGCGACAGGAAGTGTTTACTGAATCTTTACAAAAGTCTGATTTCATCTTGATTGGATTATGGTAGCGCGGTATATCACTCTGCCGCCCCTAGTGCGCTGAAGATGCTGGATCCCGTCCACCATCTAGGTATCCGCCTGGCCACTGGAGCTTTCAGAACAAGCCCCATTGAAAGTCTATACGTCGAATCAAATGAGTGGTCACTCCACCTGCAGAGAACATTCACCAGCCTCACATATTTCCTTAAAGTTCACTCTAATCAGCAGCATCCGTGTTTTAATACCGTTAACGATATGACGTGTGCTACACTTTTTCGGAATCGTCCCTCTGTAAGACAGCCTTTCTCACTGCGTGTCAGGGAGCTTAGCGAAGAAATGGACATCCCACTCCTCGAACATCGCTTAATGCCTTCAGCCAAGCTGTTACCACCTTGGGAGTGGCAGGTAGTAGAATGTGATATATCCTTTGTAGAAGTTACAAAGCACGCTTCAGAGGTCAAAATCCGAATGCATTTCCTAGAATTACAGTCCAAGTACTCGTGCACAGAATTTTACACGGACGCTTCTAAATCATATGCCGGAGTATCTTATGCAGCCGTCGGTCCATCCTTCTCGGAATCTGGCGTACTCCACCCAGAAACAAGTATCTTTACGGCTGAGGCCTACGCAATATTGTCAGCCGTTAAGCATATAAAGAAATCAAAACATCAAAAAACTATTATATTTACAGACTCCCAAAGCGTCGTAAAAGCCCTGAAGTCACCCTGTAAACAGAAAAACCCTGTCCTCATTGAGCTCTATTCTGTTCTTTGTAGAGCGTACGCAACTAACCAGCATGTGATAATATGCTGGGTGCCTGGGCATAGAGGCATCGAGGGCAATGTTCTTGCCGACCAAATGGCCACATCAGTCACATCACCCGCTAATAACCCTACAGCTGCTGTTCCTGCAACAGATTTGAAACCTTTCTTGCGAAAGAAACTGCGAAGCCACTGGCAACGCTCGTGGGATGCAGAAACAAATAATAAGCTTCATTTGATTAAGCCACAGTTAGGTTACTGGCCCTCCGTAACAAAAACCCGGCGAACTGATATCCTATTCTGTCTTCTGAGAATAGGACACACGTACGGCACCCACAATTTTCTATTGAATGGTAATGATACTCCAACCTGTGGTAGATGTGGCGAGAGGCTCACCGTCCTCCACGTCCTCCTGGAGTGTCGGGAAGCCGAAAGAGAAAGAAAACACTTTCCTCTAGCATATCGCTACTGTCTCCCTCTACATCCCGCTATGTTCCTTGGTAAAGAACCGCTCTTTAACACCACAGCAGTCCTCGCATTCTTGAATGATGTTGTGCTACATGTTATTAGGCCAATAAGTTCGTAGCGCATCCTCTCTTCAGAGGATGTTGCTGTGATAGTTCTTTATAGCACATGTCTCCAGGCCTTTGTGTTTCAAGGGCTCTGTTTTAGGCACTTGTGCTTCTGGCCGATTCTTACGTCTGTGATATTTTTTCTTATCACTCTTTTGCAATGCATTGTTCATGTCTATAGCACACATCATTAGTCATTGCCATAATCTTATTACGTATAGATTTTACGCACTTTACAGCGACTGTTTTTAGGCCCCTTTACAGCCATGCCACATCTCTTCATGTAATTGACTATTCATATATCATTAACAAGTCATTACCATCGTCTTGGCGCTCTTTGGCCATAACTGGCCCTTGCGCCAACAAACCACAATAATCATCATCATCATCATCATCACGTACAAGGGAGGTAAGCAGGAAGACAGCACGGCAGGGAGGGAGGAGGTGGGCGGCTTGTACTCTAGTAGTAACTGCCTAGTTTGCGCAGCGGCGTGCGCCGTATCTTCTAAGTGATCTGCAGATGTGACGACTTCATGGTCCGTAGAGTCGCGGTCGGCCTGCTGCCGCTTGCGTTGCTGCTTCATCCTTCTCACATGGCGCTCGGCAACTAGATCCAGAGAAGAACCCGGTACCTCCTCCATGGTGTGCACACAACCCGTAGCAACTGCCAGAGCAAGTCAACCCACGCTTCGCGTGTCCATAGCATCTAATATGATTTTGACGGCAGTTTTCCCGAAAAATTATATGTCGCACCATTCTATAAAATGCACCGATGAATAATTGAAAAAGAAATGCAACTTATACACCGGAAAATATGTTAGTTCCATTTACCGAGAGACAAAGCTGGAAGGTTGTATGAATACAAAATCAACCAACCATGAGGAAAAGGGTGAGCAACACTAACATACCACAACTGTGCTGTTGCATACATTCTTGTGTTGAATGAGGCATATTTGCTTCATAGTGATGTGTTGGTAAATATATAGACAAGTTTTAGCTTCTTGCCCTATCAGAAGCAATATGGTCGTGATATGGAAACATGCAGAATCCAAACTGTTAGATCAAACTCTTTATTGGGTGATTTTGTGCACAGCAATGAAAATAGCTCGCTTTACAACAAGAGCGACGAGCATAATCGTTGGTCGTCGACGAAAACTGATCAGCAGCGAAACGCGTTGGCTCTTATGCATGAGTCATCGGAGGTTCCAGAGTAATCTCTGGTGCCCCCATGATTTCCAGAAAGTAATACAATTCGCATTGCTCATACAATCAGATTACATAAGCATCAGTGACAACAGACTACAGATAGAAGTGTCAATAACGTTTGAGAAACTTCCGATACATGCAGGCGCGTCCTGCGCCAAGCGATAACGTTTAACATTTATTAGCCGATGGAAAGCGGTCACGGGTGAAATATATAGATGGTGGTGATTCGGTGTGAAGGGGTACCAGTGAAAGAAGTTCGGTGTCAGTAAAGCAAGTCACAGTGGTGCCCTGGGAGAGCACAACTGGCGAAGAAGTAGGGTTATGAGCAGCGACGAACGCTCTACCATCCTGAAAACGCACCAGGCTAGGAGGAATGCTAAGCCCACCGGAAATGCAGTGACTGCTCGGTGCAAGGAACACATCACCATTAACAATAGTGTCGGAAGTCAGCGTTAAAATATGCTCATCGCCCGCGGGAATGAAACAGTCGGTAGACGTGACGAAACGTAGGCTGTGAGCATCGACAGCGGACGAAGATTCAGTGTCCGTCATATGAATAGTGTGCTGACAACAAGAGATGAAAGCTGAAGCGGAGGACAGGAAGTCCCATCCCAAGAGCGTAGGTACACGAAGATAGCACCACAAACTGAATGTGGTGAAGGATGCCATCAATGAAAACACACGCAGTGCAAACACCGGAGGGCTGAACAAGAACTGCATTAGCACAACGAAGGGGAGGGCCATTATATGGTGTCTTCACTTTTCGCAATCGAGAACACGAGTCAGTGCTAATAACGGAGAGCAATGCACCCGTGTCAACCAAGGCTTCAGTCCGTATACCTTCAACAAACACCAAAAGTACATTTGACGGGTGTGCCGGAGGAGTTTCACGTTGTCCACTGGATGCAACTTTACCCTCCTGAAGCTACACAATTTAATTTTCCGGCCGGTGGTCGGAGGACGAAGTAGCCGGTTGAAGAGGGGAAGAGGAGCGCCGCATCGGCAATGGAGAGCGACGGCGCGGGAAACGTAATGAACCGGCAGCGTTGAATTCCTGCGGAGATAGGAAATGTCGCGGATGATAATCATAGTAAGAACGGCGCAATTGTGGTATAGGGCCAGAAAACTCATCCCTCTCAAACCAGTCATAGCCACGCCTTTCATCCTGCTGACGGCGTCGGCAAAACCTTGAAATGTGGACACAGATGCCGCAATAGTAGCAAACAGGTCGAGGTGGCCTCCATGCGTTGTAAGATGGAAAAGGTGGTGGTCTTGTAGTGATAGGATTAAGAGACCCGTGTGGTACAGATGCCTGCTGTGATGGCTGCTGGGAGGGTGCCACTATAGAGGCAACCTGGGCATAAGTGGGCGTAGTGATGGGTTGCGGGCTCGGGACTTGCGGACAGGTCACGGCAGCTATCTCTTCCCTCACGATATGGCGGAGGCCGCCACCAGAGGGGGTCATATGGACCTCAGGAGTGGTAGACGATGTGTGGGCATGCAGTTCCTCACGGATGATGGAGCGAATCAGGGCACGTAGCTCGCTGTCGTTGGACGCCTTGAAATCACATGTGTCATGGTGTAAGCGAAGCATATTAAGCTCATCTAGGCGCTGACACATACTAATAATGTCTGCGATGGTAGTGGGGTTCGGCACTACAAGAGAATTGAATGCCAGAGTCCCAATACCCTTGAGCAGGTGGTGTACGTGGTCACTCTCTGGCATCAAGGTGTTCACGCGGCGGCAGAGGGCGAGGACATCCTCTATGTACGAAGTGTACGACTCGCCCGAGTGCTGAACACGCTCAGCAAGCTTCTTCATGGCGATATCTGAGCGGACAGAAGAGTTCGCGAAAATCTGGCGTAGGTGGTGTTTAAACGTGCTCCAGTTGACGAAATCGAGCTCATCTTTATAAAACCAAGTTCTTGCGACGCTGGTGAGGTAGAAGGCGACGTGCCCAAGTTTTGCAGATTCGTTCCAGTGGTTAAAGTCATTCACACGCTCATATAGCTCCAACCAGTCTTCAACGTCTTCACGGGGAAGTCCAGCAAACACTGGTGAATCCTTGTGAGGGGTGGTGACTGTCCAAGCAGGGGTACCCGCCGGAGCAGGCAAGGTGGATGTCGCGGTAATGGCCTGCTGGTCTTGAGACATGGTAGAGGTGGCGACCCGAGCGGAGCTCCAGGGATGTAGCGTAGGTGAAGCTGGAGAGAGACCGACAGTGAGAGGACGAAGGAACCGGACAGCACACTCCACCACTTGTGAGACAAGGTTTAGGTAGTCCAAAAACTCTTCTTTATTCTCTCGAGCGAGAGCCCCACCACCAGGCCCCAAAACGGTGATGATGAGAATGTACAGATGAGATTATGAAGCGTATGAATAATGCTCACAGTATAAACAAGTACATGTGTCAATATCGGCAGTGCCACTTGTTGAGTGTGTTGGTAAATTAACTTGGATAGGGCATGTTTAGCACCAGCTGACAAGGACAGAAAGGTAGACGACATCACAATGCAGTAGTTTCCAACGTTGTACGGAAGACTGCTGCTGGCAGTTTTGCTCATTGGCTTTCTAGAAAAAAACGCGTCATCGAAAAGTACCAATACGCAGTAGTCGTATGGGCTGTTCGGTGTACGTGACAGCAGCGCGTCATCCGATTGGCTAAATAGCGTTCTCGTCGTCTGCATGCGTGCACAATCTTGGTGTTGTCACCGCATTGTGCAGCTAGGGCTTGACCAGTGAAGAAGTTCCGTACCAAACGAAATCTTGGAAACAGGTGAAGGCAGTTGCTTACCACAAACTTCAATACCGCAGCGACTCAGGACATTGAGGATGACATAATTGTTGCACTGCTTGTCACAAGGGGGGAATATACCTTGTTTTTGTGCTTCATAGGCTTCAACCTTTAAAGAAATCTTAGCCCATACCTAGAAACAGGGGTGAATATGGTGTGTTGCGACACCACGGACCCGAGCACACGAGGGTTGGACCCTCCCGCGTGTAGCCGTGCGCGGCTTAGCCGTGTCTGGGGAAAGGGGGATCCTGGGGGTTGAGCCGATGCTGGGTGTTCGGACCTTTAAGGCCCCCCGGCGGAGGCAACACACCTCTTCGGCCTCTGCTTCACATAGACGGCACCTCCAGACTGACCCACCTGGAGGAAATCGGCAGTCGCCTTTTCCTGTCCCCCTCTCACCACTTTTTCTTTCTCTTTCACTGTCTTCTATTATCTTCTCCTCACTTCCAAATTTCTGGGCGGCAAGGGTTAACCTTGTGTGGCTAGCCAGTCTTGGTTATGCTGTATTTGGTTATAGCAGTAATGTACAACTGGCGTTGGCAGGATTCCCATTACAGGAACTCCTGTCACGTCCCCGCGTTGGGCTCCTTGGTGGGTGGTTGGCATCGCTGCCGAAAATCCCAGCTATACTCATGGACAGCGCGTTCCCTAAACTCCCTGATAACCCTCAGAAACGAGGGCGCACCGAAGATGTATTTCAATTTTTTGACAACAGAACACAAAACTTTCCACGATTTCACGTCATCCACTCCGATAAACCTGAAAAGACAGTAAAAATGATCTCACCCTTCCTTGTCTCGAAGTCTCTGACTGAAGTTCTTGGCCGAGGCTACAAAGCATCGAAAATGGCAAGCGGTGATCTGCTTCTGGAGCTCCGCGATCAGATACAATACGAAAAGTTGCCGAAATTGGTGTCATTTGGGGACATCCCAATAACACTGACCCCACACCGTACTATGAACACCACTCGCGGTGTTGTTTCAGATGATGATTTAATGGAGCTAACCAAGGCTGAACTCTTGGAGGGCTTCAGTGAGCAGAATGTGATAAACGTTAAAAGAATTAAGATGAGGCGCGACGGCAAAGAAATCAAGACTAAGCACCTGGTGCTCACTTTCGGCTCAAGTGTCCTGCCCGAGTCCATCGAGGCCGGATACATCAAACTCCGTGTCAGGGCATACGTTCCAAATCCTCTCAGATGCTTTAAATGCCAGCGATTCGGCCACAGCTCTCAGAACTGTCGAGGCCGCCAAACGTGTGCGAAATGCAGTGCTAATGAACACTCATCTGACTCTTGTGAAAACTCGCTACATTGTGTGAACTGTGATGGGGAGCACGCCGCATACTCGCGGTCGTGCCCCACCTGGAAAAAAGAAAAGGAAATTGTAATAATTAAAGTAAAGGAAAATCTAACGTTCAAGGAGGCACGCAGGCGGGTATCCTACCTGCCCAAGAAAACCTTTGCCGAAGTGGCGCGTCAGGGGGCAGCGCCACAACGGCTCCCGGCGGCTGTCTGGCACACGCGTAGTGGGCCGGCGGTGACGCCATCCGCCCCCTCGGCGGCTGCAGCTAGCGCTGCTCCGCCATCTCAGAACAAGGGGCCATCGACCTCCGGGCTGGTGGCCTCCAAGGTCTCGTCCCTCGAGACGAGGCCTTCACGTCAAACTAACCGCTAGCGCGTGTCCAGCGCCTCGCAAGAGGAGATGGACACAACACCAAGCGTGAGGGCGCAGCCAGCGCCTAAGGAGCGGCGCGATTCCATCGACCGCTCCAAAAAAGAAAAATCTCGTGTCACGGCTCCTGGAAAGGGCCCGTGAGCTAACTTTGTATTCTTGAACGCACAGCACAAAAACACATTCAAAATGGACACACAAATTTTACAGTGGAATGTGAGAGGACTTCTCCACAATCTCGACGATATTAGGGAACTTCTTAAAAAATATAACCCAAAAGTGCTGTGTGTTCAGGAAACACATCTAAAACCCACACAAACAAACTTCCTCAGACAATATGCTATCTTCCGTAAAGACCGTGACGTTGCTGTTGCCTCCTCTGGAGGTGTAGCAATAATTGTGGATAAATCTGTTGCTTGCCAGAATCTCTCTCTTCAGACACCACTTGAGGCGGTGTCCGTGCGAGCGATACTCTTCAACAAGTTGGTAACCATCTGTTCTATCTACATACCGCCAGACTACAAACTCAGCAAAACGGAATTTTATATGCTAACTGACCAGCTCCCGGAACCATACATTATTGCCGGTGATTTTAATGCTCACAGCACTTTGTGGGGAGACTCCCGGTGTGACGCCAGGGGTCGGCTTATAGAGAACTTTCTAATAACCTCTGGTGCATGTCTTTTTAACAAAAAAGAGCCCACATATTACAACATCTACCATAATTCATTTTCTTCCATAGATTTAGCGATTGGCTCTGCTACCATTCTTCCCTATATGGAATGGAATGTCGTTAAAAATCCATTGGGGAGCGACCACTTTCCTGTGACACTGACTCTGATAGAGGAGCATGACAGTCCTCCCCACGCCCCCCGTTGGAAAATAAAATCAGCTGACTGGAAAGGTTTTAAAGAGTCAACCTACTTATCACCAGATTTTATCAACGATTTTAGTATTGACGACGCAGTAGCATATTTTACTGGTTTTATACTCCACGCAGCTGAAAAATTCATTCCACAAACAAAAGGCCTCTCATGTAAAAGACGGGTTCCCTGGTGGAATGAGGAGTGCAGACTGGCACGAAAGAAACAGAACAAAGCGTGGGGCGCATTGCGTCGCGCCCCGTTTACGGAAAATCTTATCGAATTTAAACTGGCAAAATCGCAGGGAAGGCGTACGCGGCGACAGGCAAGGAGGACTAGCTGGGAGAGGTTTCTCTCTAGTATAACATCCTATACCCAAGAGAGTAAAGTATGGAATGGCCTAAGAAAGCTAAAGGGGCAGCAAATCCACCTATTACCTTTAGTTGACGACCATGGGAATACCTTGGAAGACCAGGCCAACGCTCTGGGCGAACACTTCGAACGTGTATCAAGCTCCATACATTACTCAAAATCATTCCTTAAATATAAACAAATAGCAGAACTTAAGTCACTGGATCGCAAATGCAGACCGAATGAACAATACAACCGTCAATTTAATATAGCCGAGCTGAGAGCTGCCTTGAGCGTATGCAGCAGCTCCGCACCGGGACCTGACAGAATGATGTATGAGATGATTAAAAACTTACACACTGACACACAGATGACACTTCTGGGACTTTTCAACTCTATCTGGGCTGCCGGATACCTGCCTTCCTCATGGAAGGAAGCTATTGTTATTCCAGTTTTGAAGCTGGGCAAAGACCCTTCCTTGGCGGCAAGTTACCGCCCGATAGCTCTCACAAGTTGCCTGTGTAAACTTTTTGAAAAAATGATTAATCGCCGACTTAAACATTTCCTTGAACTGAACAATATGCTTGATCCCTATCAGTGTGGCTTTAGAGAAAGACGGTCCACAACTGACCATCTTGTGCGCATTGAAGGACATATACGTGACGCATTTGTGCATAAACAGTTTTTCTTGTCGATATTTCTCGATATGGAAAAGGCGTACGACACAACTTGGCGTTACGGAATTTTGCGAGACTTGTCGGGAATGGGCATCCGTGGAAATATGCTAAACGTAATAGAAAGCTATTTGTCTAACCGTACCTTCCGTGTGAAAATCGGCAACGTATTGTCGCGTCAATTTATACAGGAAACTGGTGTACCCCAAGGAGGTGTGCTCAGCTGCACACTGTTTATCGTGAAGATGAACACGCTTCGTGCTTCATTACCGCCAGCTATTTTTTATTCCGTCTACGTAGACGACATACAAATAGGTTACAAATCCTGCAACCTTACAGTGTGTGAGAGACAGGTACAACAGGGCTTGAACAAAGTGTCCAAATGGGCAGACGAAAACGGATTCAAAGTGAACCCCCACAAAAGTTCTTGTGTTCTTTTCACCAGGAAGAAAGGGCTTCTTCCAGATCCCACTATCGAAATGTATGGACAACAAATACCTGTCAACAAAGAGCACAAGTTCCTAGGCATCATACTTGATTATAAACTTACTTTCATTCCGCATATAAAATATCTCAAGGTGAAATGTCTAAAAACGATGAACTTACTGAAAATTTTGTCTCACACATCCTGGGGTAGCGACAGGAAGTGTTTACTGAATCTTTACAAAAGTCTGATTTCATCTCGATTGGATTATGGTAGCGCGGTATATC
Source organism: Dermacentor silvarum (assembly GCF_013339745.2). Taxonomy (NCBI): domain Eukaryota; kingdom Metazoa; phylum Arthropoda; class Arachnida; order Ixodida; family Ixodidae; genus Dermacentor; species Dermacentor silvarum. Next base: position 53,071,195 of record NC_051156.1, on the reverse strand, counting down.
ACTCTGCCGCCCCTAGTGCGCTGAAGATGCTGGATCCCGTCCACCATCTAGGTATCCGCCTGGCCACTGGAGCTTTCAGAACAAGCCCCATTGAAAGTCTATACGTCGAATCAAATGAGTGGTCACTCCACCTGCAGAGAACATTCACCAGCCTCACATATTTCCTTAAAGTTCACTCTAATCAGCAGCATCCGTGTTTTAATACCGTTAACGATATGACGTGTGCTACACTTTTTCGGAATCGTCCCTCTGTAAGACAGCCTTTCTCACTGCGTGTCAGGGAGCTTAGCGAAGAAATGGACATCCCACTCCTCGAACATCGCTTAATGCCTTCAGCCAAGCTGTTACCACCTTGGGAGTGGCAGGTAGTAGAATGTGATATATCCTTTGTAGAAGTTACAAAGCACGCTTCAGAGGTCAAAATCCGAATGCATTTCCTAGAATTACAGTCCAAGTACTCGTGCACAGAATTTTACACGGACGCTTCTAAATCATATGCCGGAGTATCTTATGCAGCCGTCGGTCCATCCTTCTCGGAATCTGGCGTACTCCACCCAGAAACAAGTATCTTTACGGCTGAGGCCTACGCAATATTGTCAGCCGTTAAGCATATAAAGAAATCAAAACATCAAAAAACTATTATATTTACAGACTCCCAAAGCGTCGTAAAAGCCCTGAAGTCACCCTGTAAACAGAAAAACCCTGTCCTCATTGAGCTCTATTCTGTTCTTTGTAGAGCGTACGCAACTAACCAGCATGTGATAATATGCTGGGTGCCTGGGCATAGAGGCATCGAGGGCAATGTTCTTGCCGACCAAATGGCCACATCAGTCACATCACCCGCTAATAACCCTACAGCTGCTGTTCCTGCAACAGATTTGAAACCTTTCTTGCGAAAGAAACTGCGAAGCCACTGGCAACGCTCGTGGGATGCAGAAACAAATAATAAGCTTCATTTGATTAAGCCACAGTTAGGTTACTGGCCCTCCGTAACAAAAACCCGGCGAACTGATATCCTATTCTGTCTTCTGAGAATAGGACACACGTACGGCACCCACAATTTTCTATTGAATGGTAATGATACTCCAACCTGTGGTAGATGTGGCGAGAGGCTCACCGTCCTCCACGTCCTCCTGGAGTGTCGGGAAGCCGAAAGAGAAAGAAAACACTTTCCTCTAGCATATCGCTACTGTCTCCCTCTACATCCCGCTATGTTCCTTGGTAAAGAACCGCTCTTTAACACCACAGCAGTCCTCGCATTCTTGAATGATGTTGTGCTACATGTTATTAGGCCAATAAGTTCGTAGCGCATCCTCTCTTCAGAGGATGTTGCTGTGATAGTTCTTTATAGCACATGTCTCCAGGCCTTTGTGTTTCAAGGGCTCTGTTTTAGGCACTTGTGCTTCTGGCCGATTCTTACGTCTGTGATATTTTTTCTTATCACTCTTTTGCAATGCATTGTTCATGTCTATAGCACACATCATTAGTCATTGCCATAATCTTATTACGTATAGATTTTACGCACTTTACAGCGACTGTTTTTAGGCCCCTTTACAGCCATGCCACATCTCTTCATGTAATTGACTATTCATATATCATTAACAAGTCATTACCATCGTCTTGGCGCTCTTTGGCCATAACTGGCCCTTGCGCCAACAAACCACAATAATCATCATCATCATCACGTACAAGGGAGGTAAGCAGGAAGACAGCACGGCAGGGAGGGAGGAGGTGGGCGGCTTGTACTCTAGTAGTAACTGCGTAGTTTGCGCAGCGGCGTGCGCCGTATCTTCTAAGTGATCTGCAGATGTGACGACTTCATGGTCCGTAGAGTCGCGGTCGGCCTGCTGCCGCTTGCGTTGCTGCTTCATCCTTCTCACATGGCGCTCGGCAACTAGATCCAGAGAAGAACCCGGTACCTCCTCCATGGTGTGCACACAACCCGTAGCAACTGCCAGAGCAAGTCAACCCACGCTTCGCGTGTCCATAGCATCTAATATGATTTTGACGGCAGTTTTCCCGAAAAATTATATGTCGCACCATTCTATAAAATGCACCGATGAATAATTGAAAAAGAAATGCAACTTATACACCGGAAAATATGTTAGTTCCATTTACCGAGAGACAAAGCTGGAAGGTTGTATGAATACAAAATCAACCAACCATGAGGAAAAGGGTGAGCAACACTAACATACCACAACTGTGCTGTTGCATACATTCTTGTGTTGAATGAGGCATATTTGCTTCATAGTGATGTGTTGGTAAATATATAGACAAGTTTTAGCTTCTTGCCCTATCAGAAGCAATATGGTCGTGATATGGAAACATGCAGAATCCAAACTGTTAGATCAAACTCTTTATTGGGTGATTTTGTGCACAGCAATGAAAATAGCTCGCTTTACAACAAGAGCGACGAGCATAATCGTTGGTCGTCGACGAAAACTGATCAGCAGCGAAACGCGTTGGCTCTTATGCATGAGTCATCGGAGGTTCCAGAGTAATCTCTGGTGCCCCCATGATTTCCAGAAAGTAATACAATTCGCATTGCTCATACAATCAGATTACATAAGCATCAGTGACAACAGACTACAGATAGAAGTGTCAATAACGTTTGAGAAACTTCCGATACATGCAGGCGCGTCCTGCGCCAAGCGATAACGTTTAACATTTATTAGCCGATGGAAAGCGGTCACGGGTGAAATATATAGATGGTGGTGATTCGGTGTGAAGGGGTACCAGTGAAAGAAGTTCGGTGTCAGTAAAGCAAGTCACAGTGGTGCCCTGGGAGAGCACAACTGGCGAAGAAGTAGGGTTATGAGCAGCGACGAACGCTCTACCATCCTGAAAACGCACCAGGCTAGGAGGAATGCTAAGCCCACCGGAAATGCAGTGACTGCTCGGTGCAAGGAACACATCACCATTAACAATAGTGTCGGAAGTCAGCGTTAAAATATGCTCATCGCCCGCGGGAATGAAACAGTCGGTAGACGTGACGAAACGTAGGCTGTGAGCATCGACAGCGGACGAAGATTCAGTGTCCGTCATATGAATAGTGTGCTGACAACAAGAGATGAAAGCTGAAGCGGAGGACAGGAAGTCCCATCCCAAGAGCGTAGGTACACGAAGATAGCACCACAAACTGAATGTGGTGAAGGATGCCATCAATGAAAACACACGCAGTGCAAACACCGGAGGGCTGAACAAGAACTGCATTAGCACAACGAAGGGGAGGGCCATTATATGGTGTCTTCACTTTTCGCAATCGAGAACACGAGTCAGTGCTAATAACGGAGAGCAATGCACCCGTGTCAACCAAGGCTTCAGTCCGTATACCTTCAACAAACACCAAAAGTACATTTGACGGGTGTGCCGGAGGAGTTTCACGTTGTCCACTGGATGCAACTTTCCCTCCTGAAGCTACACAATTTAATTTTCCGGCCGGTGGTCGGAGGACGAAGTAGCCGGTTGAAGAGGGGAAGAGGAGCGCCGCATCGGCAATGGAGAGCGACGGCGCGGGAAACGTAATGAACCGGCAGCGTTGAATTCCTGCGGAGATAGGAAATGTCGCGGATGATAATCATAGTAAGAACGGCGCAATTGTGGTATAGGGCCAGAAAACTCATCCCTCTCAAACCAGTCATAGCCACGCCTTTCATCCTGCTGACGGCGTCGGCAAAACCTTGAAATGTGGACACAGATGCCGCAATAGTAGCAAACAGGTCGAGGTGGCCTCCATGCGTTGTAAGATGGAAAAGGTGGTGGTCTTGTAGTGATAGGATTAAGAGACCCGTGTGGTACAGATGCCTGCTGTGATGGCTGCTGGGAGGGTGCCACTATAGAGGCAACCTGGGCATAAGTGGGCGTAGTGATGGGTTGCGGGCTCGGGACTTGCGGACAGGTCACGGCAGCTATCTCTTCCCTCACGATATGGCGGAGGCCGCCACCAGAGGGGGTCATATGGACCTCAGGAGTGGTAGACGATGTGTGGGCATGCAGTTCCTCACGGATGATGGAGCGAATCAGGGCACGTAGCTCGCTGTCGTTGGACGCCTTGAAATCACATGTGTCATGGTGTAAGCGAAGCATATTAAGCTCATCTAGGCGCTGACACATACTAATAATGTCTGCGATGGTAGTGGGGTTCGGCACTACAAGAGAATTGAATGCCAGAGTCCCAATACCCTTGAGCAGGTGGTGTACGTGGTCACTCTCTGGCATCAAGGTGTTCACGCGGCGGCAGAGGGCGAGGACATCCTCTATGTACGAAGTGTACGACTCGCCCGAGTGCTGAACACGCTCAGCAAGCTTCTTCATGGCGATATCTGAGCGGACAGAAGAGTTCGCGAAAATCTGGCGTAGGTGGTGTTTAAACGTGCTCCAGTTGACGAAATCGAGCTCATCTTTATAAAACCAAGTTCTTGCGACGCTGGTGAGGTAGAAGGCGACGTGCCCAAGTTTTGCAGATTCGTTCCAGTGGTTAAAGTCATTCACACGCTCATATAGCTCCAACCAGTCTTCAACGTCTTCACGGGGAAGTCCAGCAAACACTGGTGAATCCTTGTGAGGGGTGGTGACTGTCCAAGCAGGGGTACCCGCCGGAGCAGGCAAGGTGGATGTCGCGGTAATGGCCTGCTGGTCTTGAGACATGGTAGAGGTGGCGACCCGAGCGGAGCTCCAGGGATGTAGCGTAGGTGAAGCTGGAGAGAGACCGACAGTGAGAGGACGAAGGAACCGGACAGCACACTCCACCACTTGTGAGACAAGGTTTAGGTAGTCCAAAAACTCTTCTTTATTCTCTCGAGCGAGAGCCCCACCACCAGGCCCCAAAACGGTGATGATGAGAATGTACAGATGAGATTATGAAGCGTATGAATAATGCTCACAGTATAAACAAGTACATGTGTCAATATCGGCAGTGCCACTTGTTGAGTGTGTTGGTAAATTAACTTGGATAGGGCATGTTTAGCACCAGCTGACAAGGACAGAAAGGTAGACGACATCACAATGCAGTAGTTTCCAACGTTGTACGGAAGACTGCTGCTGGCAGTTTTGCTCATTGGCTTTCTAGAAAAAAACGCGTCATCGAAAAGTACCAATACGCAGTAGTCGTATGGGCTGTTCGGTGTACGTGACAGCAGCGCGTCATCCGATTGGCTAAATAGCGTTCTCGTCGTCTGCATGCGTGCACAATCTTGGTGTTGTCACCGCATTGTGCAGCTAGGGCTTGACCAGTGAAGAAGTTCCGTACCAAACGAAATCTTGGAAACAGGTGAAGGCAGTTGCTTACCACAAACTTCAATACCGCAGCGACTCAGGACATTGAGGATGACATAATTGTTGCACTGCTTGTCACAAGGGGGGAATATACCTTGTTTTTGTGCTTCATAGGCTTCAACCTTTTAAAGAAATCTTAGCCCATACCTAGAAACAGGGGTGAATATGGTGTGTTGCGACACCACGGACCCGAGCACACGAGGGTTGGACCCTCCCGCGTGTAGCCGTGCGCGGCTTAGCCGTGTCTGGGGAAAGGGGGATCCTGGGGGTTGAGCCGATGCTGGGTGTTCGGACCTTTAAGGCCCCCCGGCGGAGGCAACACACCTCTTCGGCCTCTGCTTCACATAGACGGCACCTCCAGACTGACCCACCTGGAGGAAATCGGCAGTCGCCTTTTCCTGTCCCCCTCTCACCACTTTTTCTTTCTCTTTCACTGTCTTCTATTATCTTCTCCTCACTTCCAAATTTCTGGGCGGCAAGGGTTAACCTTGTGTGGCTAGCCAGTCTTGGTTATGCTGTATTTGGTTATAGCAGTAATGTACAACTGGCGTTGGCAGGATTCCCATTACAGGAACTCCTGTCACGTCCCCGCGTTGGGCTCCTTGGTGGGTGGTTGGCATCGCTGCCGAAAATCCCAGCTATACTCATGGACAGCGCGTTCCCTAAACTCCCTGATCACCCTCAGAAACGAGGGCGCACCGAAGATGTATTTCAATTTTTTGACAACAGAACACAAAACTTTCCACGATTTCACGTCATCCACTCCGATAAACCTAAAAAGACAGTAAAAATGATCTCACCCTTCCTTGTCTCGAAGTCTCTGACTGAAGTTCTTGGCCGAGGCTACAAAGCATCGAAAATGGCAAGCGGTGATCTGCTTCTGGAGCTCCGCGATCAGATACAATACGAAAAGTTGCCGAAATTGGTGTCATTTGGGGACATCCCAATAACACTGACCCCACACCGTACTATGAACACCACTCGCGGTGTTGTTTCAGATGATGATTTAATGGAGCTAACCAAGGCTGAACTCTTGGAGGGCTTCAGTGAGCAGAATGTGATAAACGTTAAAAGAATTAAGATGAGGCGCGACGGCAAAGAAATCAAGACTAAGCACCTGGTGCTCACTTTCGGCTCAAGTGTCCTGCCCGAGTCCATCGAGGCCGGATACATCAAACTCCGTGTCAGGGCATACGTTCCAAATCCTCTCAGATGCTTTAAATGCCAGCGATTCGGCCACAGCTCTCAGAACTGTCGAGGCCGCCAAACGTGTGCGAAATGCAGTGCTAATGAACACTCATCTGACTCTTGTGAAAACTCGCTACATTGTGTGAACTGTGATGGGGAGCACGCCGCATACTCGCGGTCGTGCCCCACCTGGAAAAAAGAAAAGGAAATTGTAATAATTAAAGTGAAGGAAAATCTAACGTTCAAGGAGGCACGCAGGCGGGTATCCTACCTGCCCAAGAAAACCTTTGCCGATGTGACGCGTCAGGGGGCAGCGTCGCAACGGCTTCCGGCGGCTGCCCGGCCCACACACAGTGAGCCGCCATCCGCCCCCTCGGCGGCAGCAGCTAGCGCTGCTCCGCCAACTCTCAAGAAGGGGCCATCGACCTCCGGGCTGGTGGCGTCCAGGGCCTCGTCCCTCGAGGCGAGGCCTTCCCGTCAAACCAACCGCTCGCAAGAGCACGTGTCCAGCGCCTCGCAAGAGGCGATGGACACAACAACCGGTCAGACGGCGCCGCCAGCGCCTAAGGCCTCGCTCAGACAGCCGTCAAACGCTCCGTCGCGTCACCGTCACGTCAAAAAAACGTACAGCAGACGCGACGTAGCAGTGTACGAACAGACGACGGCGGTTGCAGCGTCGACAGCAGCACGTTTTTGTGCAATGTTGACCGACTGTTCTCATATTCGGTTAAACGTGGAGAAATAAGATCAGCATTTTTCAGTAAATGAATTAAATGAACCTTTGTCGGTACAATGTTAATGTAAACAAAAAATGAACGGTTTAATAGTGCATTATGAACGTAATATGGATGTTTTCGTAAAGCAAGAAATTGAACGGTGTTGATCACTGCAACTGGCAACACTGGCCACTCTAGAAATGGCGAGCCACAGCAACAACGCATCTGCTGTCGTGATGCTTGGCGGTTATATGCTGATGTTTTTGCTATGCAAGCGAAGAAAGCAACGAGCGCGCAAAGTGCGGCGACCGAGAAGCACGTGGATGCGAAACGTGCAGAAATCGCAAGTTCGGCCACTCATCTTTGCTCATCCCTTTGCTGCGCCGGTCGGACCCTGAATACTACTTCGAGTAAGTATACACGGCATGGTATGTTCGTGTAGAATAGTACTTCCTAATTTTTGGTGTTATTACTCACTTATCATAGCTGCTTTGGACGCAACTCGTACGTGTTGTATGGGAAAGATGAGGATGGTTTTTTTTTTGATGAGTTTTTTTTTTTTTTTTGTTGATCGGGAAAATGTTGTATGGGAAAGAAGATGAGGATGGTGGCGCGGGGACACTAAATAAAGAAGATGATGTTCAGGCATCGGATGCATCATTCCTCTGTATTCTAAATACAACAGTACGTTGTCATTTTGTTCACTGTGGCCACAGTGCGCGCAGTTCGTGGTAGCCGAGCAACGCCCGAGGCTAGGATGCACCTTTTTTGTTGTTAGAGCGTAATAAATTATGATTTCTCGTTCTTTTCAAATTATTCATTACTGCAGTACTGTGAATGGGCTAGCTTAAGAAAATATGTTTTATACATAAGTACAAATTTCCGCGCAGTTACATGAGGATGTTTCCGGCGATGTTCGAGAAGTTGCTGTGTTTGGTTAGAAGTGGGATCGAGCGACTGGACACCAACTGGAGAACGGCCATCCCGGCGCGGACACGACTCGAAATAACACTTAGGTAAATAATTTAATGAATATGCTCATCAAGGTTCTTGGCTTTCTAAAGCTTGGTGTGTTTATTTTTCCTCACTCTATATGCATTTTTTCGATTTCTTTCAGGTTTCTTGCAAGTGGTGACACTCAGCGCTCGTCATTTTCATATATGATTGGAAGATCGACTGTTTCTGATATTATTTCAGAAACCACGCAAGTGATTTGGGAAACCCTGAAAAAAAGATACGTTAAGTGCCCAACGAAACCCGAGGAGTGGCGCGATATTGCTAGAGGTTTTGAGCAGCGGTGGAATTTTCCTAACTGCGTCGGTAAGTGGTGCAAGAAATTTTTTTTACTAAAGCACAAATGAGAATTTCGATACAAACACTTCTGTAGGGCTCTATGGAGCACTGTATCAGTGCAAGTTGCAGGCTAGAAATGTATTATGTGACTGCCTATTTACACTTATTTCGCCTTTAAAACGTTTTGTAACTACCTAAGCACAGGGAAACACATCAATAAGTGTACTGAGCGATATGAAAGTACAGTATCTAAAGCGTAGTAGATGCTTATCGTATAAAGGAATATCTTGCATGATGCCACCTGTGTGCATGCTGCTGTTCTCTCTGTTAAATTCATGGCAACTTAGTTTTCACTTTTTTTTGCAGGCAGTATCGATGGCAAACATGTCACAGTCGAAGCCCCATGTAATTCAGGATCTGAGAACTTCAACTACAAAGGAAGCTTTAGCAAAATTTTGATGGCTGTGTGTGATTCTGCATACAAATTCCTCTACGTGGAAGTTGGTCGCTCTGGTGGAGAAAGTGACGGGGGTGTCTTCGGAAGGAGTACGCTTTGCAAAGCCCTTGAGACGGGAAAGCTGGGTATTTCTCAACCCACTGCAATTCCAGGAGGACATGTTGCCCCTTATGTGATTCTTGGGGATGAAGCATTTCCCTTGAAAGAATACCTCATGCGACCTTATCCAAGGCGTTACATAAAAACAGACAGTGAGAGAATTTATAATTACCGTCATGCTCGGGCAAGGCGTGTAATTGAGAATGCGTTCGGCATACTAACTAGTCGCTGGCGCATATTGAGAAGGAGGTTTAAGGCCACTGACGAGAATGTCAACAGATACGTACTTGCATGTGTGGCACTGCATAATTTCCTGCTAACTGAAAAAGAGGACAAAGACAAATACTGTCCTTCCAGGCTAGTGGACACAGAATCTTGGACTGGTGAGGCAATTGACGGCGAGTGGCGACAGGATGGTAAAACAGTGCCAGTGTTTAGACAAGCGTCAAAGTTAGGCTCAAACAGACCTTCCCGCACAGCGCAAAAAGTTCGTCAGACATTTAAGAACTATTTCATGGGACCGGGACAAGTGGAGTGGCAGTTGGATTATATACACAGGAATGCTCCAAGGCAATGAGCACATGCTGAAGAGTGGTAGCATGCCCTACTGTATGTAAATAAACATTCACTCGCATTTAAACATCTTTAATTTCAAGCAACGCCATGTGACAAGCGTGCATGAGCCTATCTTGCTGGACAGGCGTCAATTCCTTGGCTGATTCCGCCATAAAATCAAAAAAAGAGTTGCATCTATGCACGGGTTGTTTCTGCGCTGTGGCGCTGACAGCTTGCATAAAGGCTCCCGTCACCTGCTTCATGTCCTCCTCGTTAGCATCCTTTGTCTTGTGCCTGCAATAAAGATTTCATTTCACATTCTTGGACGTTTCTAGTCACTGTCTCATGATTTGCGTGTAGTAATTGCGAACAAAATCCATGCCAAAGGTTTCGTTTAAGTGCCCGTCTGGATCAGCTTCACTGTCAGAGGCTATTGAAGGTTGTTTTGAGGCTTCAATCTAAATGAAACAGTATCATCGAATAGCCTCCATCATACTTTTTTGATTTATGGTGCGCAGACATCCTCTTCGAAGCAGATGTTGAGGGTGGTGGTTCAGCTTGCCCAACACTTTCGGGCGGCGTTCCCACATGGATATAGGCAGCATTGTTGCTACTTGTGGGAGGAACTGAAAGATTGCTGAAGAGGACATACATTTTTCAGTCGTACTCCCAAAGAAAGGAGTCGCACATCAATGTTGTGGCCAGCAACAGTGAAACATGGGAATGAATTGTTGATGTTCGTACCTTTCCCAGTCATCACCAAAATCTTGGTCTGATTCCCTTCAGATAAAAAGAAAACGGTTTATTATACCGGTACAGTTCAATGAAAAGACAAAAAAAAAAAACGAACACACAATGCCAATATCTTTGGTAACTAGTCTAGCCTTGCATCAGCTGAATAGTTATGTTGAATGCAATCTATTTACCTGTGCAGGAAAAACATGTTTTAGCACCATTCTCGATTTTATGCATTGCCACCACTGCACCTGCTATTGCTTTTGGCTACCATTTTGCAGGCAATTAAAAGTGAAAATACTGAAACAAATTCATGAAATGGACAGAAAAGTAATGCTAACACAATGCTTACCAAATCATAGAGCACCAGTGACGCATTTTAACACAAAAGAAAGCTCAGTTAGTCTGTATAGCTTTGTCAAAAAAGAAAAGAGGATCTAAGGCATGCAGACACGGACATGGCGTCTGTGTGGTGTTCTCTAGTGCCATTGTTTGCATGCCTTGCCTTCTTTTATGATGCATATTTCATATTTCGTTTCTCATATTTCAGTCTTTCCCCCAATGCAAAAGCAATCAATGAACAATAATAAACAATACCTGGCAGTGCATTCAGCAATTGCAGTGTCACTGACTCCTGATGGGACACTCCTGAAATTGCAAGTACATTTCTCTTAGCTGTTTAGCATTCTTTTGCAAGCAAACCGAATGAAACATCAGAACATATAATTTACAACATAACGTAACCATTACTTACATGTCAGCACTATCTGGCTCAAGGTCCAAATTTGAAATGACCCTGCAAAAATAACAGCGCCAGTAACTCTGTTATCGCACAACCACAAACTTAGAGTTGCATTTATACTAAAAGCATGCCTGTCGAGAACTGTAAAGCGTAAGTTGGCTATACGCGAGCTACAGACAGGTCGTTGGAATGCACGATTTACTGACGTCCCGAGGCGCTCCTTGGCCATGAGGCTGTCCATGACTGCAAAAAAGCGCCAAGTAACCTTGGGGATGTCCGATGCCCCTGCTCCTGACTTTTTGGCGCCATCGTAAATCTTTTTTAATCTTCTCCACCGATCTTTCAGGTGCTGGAATTTTTTGGCAGCAAGTTCTCCTAAATGAAACAGTACAAAAACAGTACAGTGCATTGTGGTGGCTTGAGCCAAAACAATTCAGTAAATCACCGCTGACGAAGACACCAAACTTGTTCCATGCGTGATAATAACAAAACTTGAAGCACATGGATGACAGATCGTTATGCAACAATCGATGCAACATGAGCTCCACAGCGCGATAAAATCAAACAATAATTCGTAATTTCTTAACTTGTTAGCGGTTTATTCCGAACTGGTAGCTTAATGAATCACTCACCTGAAATGCCGAGTTCTTTCCCAATCAAGGCCCACCTATTTTCTTTCATCTGCACATCTTTGAAGCAGGCTTCCCTGTTATCGTACAGGAACCTGTGAGGTCTCACGAGTTCGATCAGGAGTTCAGCATTAAAACGTCCCTCGCGGTTCTCGTTGTCCGACATAGTGGCACCGCACAAGCTCGCTCAACAACACGGCGTGCCACACGTGTCAAACGCGCGTGGCTGGTGAACACAGTTGTGGATTCGGATACGACAGGGACTTTTGCGCAGCCAATTTTTGGGCAGCACCCCTGTTGCCAGCTTTTGCTTTGTAAAATCGCCATATTTAGAGGCCGGCTTCCTAATTTCTGATTGGTCCGTTTTCTAGGGGCGGGGCTCCGTCCCCGTGCCGGCGACGGAAACGTAGAGCACTGCTCTGCGTCGCCGTCAACCCGTTTTTGAGGAGAAAACGACTCGGAAACCCTCTCCCCTGACGAAAAACGGTGCCGTGACGGTGACGCGACGGAGCGTTTGACGGCTGTGTGAACGAGCCCTAAGGAGCCGCGAGAATCTCGCGATCGCTCCAAAAAAGAAAAAGCCCGCATCACAGGGCCCGACAAGGGCTCTGTAAGTTAAGTTAGTCTCTTTAAACACACAGCACAAAAAACACTTTCAACATGAATACACAAATAATATAATGGAACGTCAGAGGACTCCTACACAACCTCGATGACGTCAAAGAAATACTACACAGGTTTAATGCTAAGGTACTGTGTGTTCAAGAGACGCACCTCAAATCTACACAAACCAACTTTCTCCGGCAAAACGCCATTTTCCGGAAAGATCGAGACGACGCTCTTGCGTCGTCCGGTGGTGTTGCAATAGTTGTAGACACGTCTGTAGCTTGTCAACATGTTCCCCTTCAGACGGCCCTTGAGGCCGTGTCAATTCGGGCAATTCTTTTTAATAAATTGGTAACTGTATGTTCTTTATACATACCCCCAAACTATATTCTCGGAAAAACAGATTTTTATAGCCTTATTGACCAGCTTCCTGAACCTTACATTCTCGTGGGAGATTTTAACGCTCACAACACGTTGTGGGGAGACTCGCGATGCGACGCGAGAGGTCGCCTCATCGAAAATTTTCTACTGACCTCTGGTGCCTGCCTTTTTAATAAGAAGCAGCCTACCTACTATAACGCCCAACACGATTCGTACTCATCAATAGATCTAGCAATTGGATCTGCTTCTCTTATGCCTGACCTTGAATGGAATGTCATTAACAATCCTTTTGGAAGTGACCACTTCCCTGTAACTTTAAACTTAATAATGCAGCACGATAACCCTCCCAATATTCCTCGATGGCAATTAGCATCGGCTGACTGGGAGCATTTTAAAGATTTAACTTATTTACAACGAGATTTTATAAACAATTTTAGTATCGACGATGCTGTTGCATATTTTACCGCTTTTATTATTAATGCTGCTGAAAAGTGTATCCCACAAACGAATGGTGGTTCACTTAAAAGACGTGTCCCCTGGTGGAACGAAGACTGCAGAGAGGCGCAAAAGAGACAAAATAAGGCATGGGGCATATTGCGTAGATCGCCAAGTGCAGAGAATCTAATTGAATTTAAACGCATTGAATCACAGGGAAGGCGGACACGACGTCAGGCAAAGAGAGAAAGCTGGGTGAGGTTTCTATCGTGTATAAATTCATACACACAGGAGGCAAAAGTGTGGAACGGCTTAAAAAAGCTAAAGGGGCACCAAATTCATCCGCTGCCTCTGGTGAATGACCAAGGGAATACCTTGCAGGACCAGGCAGACTGTCTTGGGGAGCACTTTGAGCGTGTTTCAAGCTCAATCCACTATTCGCAACCCTTTCTTAAATATAAACAGAGAGAAGAATGTAAGCCATTCGTACGCAAATGTCGACAGAAGGAACCGCATAACCTTCCTTTCAGTATTGCCGAGTTGAGAGCTACCTTGATCGCATGTAAGAGCTCTGCACCGGGTCCCGACAGAATCATGTATGACATGATTAAGAACATACACCCTGATACACAACTGACACTACTCGCACTTTTCAACACTATTAGGGCTGCCGGATACCTTCCGACCGCATGGAAAGAAGCGATTGTGGTCCCTGTATTGAAGCAGGGTAAAGATCCTTCCTTGGCGGCAAGTTACCGTCCCATAGCTCTCACAAGTTGCCTGTGCAAGCTATTTGAAAAAATGGTTAATCGACGACTCATACATTTCCTTGAACTTGTGGGGATCGAGGGGCCTTCCCGCGCCTCGCCCCCCAGCTCGCGCGTGGCGCTTAGCTCAATCTCCGGGAACCGCCGCCATAACGGCAACATGGCGGACATGGCGAGCGCGCCGGACTTACTTTCCCGCGCAAACCGTGCTTCTCCCCCTCGGGATTGGACTTGCCCCGCGAGAACACGTCTCCGGGACGCGCCCTGATTGGCCTCCCGCGCGGCGGCCCCCGGGCACCCTCTCCACCCGAGCTCTCGTCCGCTGAGCGCTTCCTCGCCGCGGGAGAGGCTCACAGGCTCGCAACGAGGTGGTTACATGAGACCTTTGTTCTCGCGACTCCTCGTTATCGCGCTTGGCGGACCGCTACCCGGTTAGCCCTAGCGCAGTGGGCGCGCGTACTCGATCGGTCTTGCGGCGAGCCTTGGCCCGTAAGCGCCGTGACTGTAGCACTGAGCTGTACCTTGGGTGAATAAACCCGTGTTCGTTGGCGATCTGACTCCGGAGCCTTCTCTGCGCCGTGTCGGAGAGTCGACGAACCCTGCCGTAGCGCCTTTGTGCGTTGCGGAGTGGAGGAGCGTCGTGCCCTTTCCTGACCGTCGCTCGTAGGGTAAGCCTTGTGCAAACCCATCTCCACATAACTGGCGCCCAACGTGGTTTCGGCATGGCATCAGAGCAGGCCCCTTAACGGCCCTCGTTCCTGCCTGACCCCCTGGCTGCGGACTTATCGTGCTTCGGAGCGAACGACACCGATAGCACGAGGTAAGTTCGCCTTCGCGACCCTATGCATTCGGCCACTGGGAGCGATCCCTTCCTTGGAGCGCCCTAGGTGATGTCGACAGCTCGGATGTGTACGCTAGTCCTATATAGCCACGCCAGTCCTATATAGCCACGCCAGTTACGGGTTTTATCAACTGTTTGAGACGCGCGGGGAGCAGGTGCCTACTAGCCCTTCCGGCGTGCTGTCTCCGCTCGCTGGCCTTTGTCCCGAGCCCAGTTGTGCCCAACGTGCCGCATCGGAGCCACCCTGCTTAGATGCCGGTACGAATACGCTCGCCGGCCTCCCTTTGTCCCGAGCGTCGTTCGCCGCGCCATGTGCCGCATCGGAGCCACCCTGCTTAGATGCTCGCACGAATACGCTCGCCGGCCTCCCTTTGTCCCGAGCGTCGTTCACTGCGCCATGTGCCGCATCGGAGCCACCCTGCTTAGATACGCGCACGCATACGCTCGCTGGCCCACCTTTGTCCCGAGCGCAGTTCGGTGTCCCGTGCGCCGCAGCTGAGCCTCCCTACCTCGCTGTTGGTGCAAATTGCTCGCTGGCCTCTCCTTGTCCCGAGCGCAGCTGGGAAGCAATGTCGAGCGCGAGCCACCCCGCTCAGCCGACAAAGTCGCCGCGTTTTCCGCCTACCGCTTGTCTCACGCGCATCCGAGCGACATTTTCGACGTGCGTGAGTCACCCCGCTCCGCTGTCGATCCGTCTGCCGGTCATGTGAGGCCTCATGCGCCTGTCGGAGCGGCAGCCCAGCTCTTCTCTTTGCCGTTTACTGGCCCCATTCGGTCGGTCGTGCATTGAGCGGACCACCTGTCCGTTGGTCCTTTTTGCTCTCCGGAAGTTGGCGTTAGCGTACGTGCCGTTTGCCGTGGAGACGTACAATCCGGCTTAAGCGCTTGTGCGAGCCATCGGGCCGCCTCGCGCGCTGGGCGTTGACATGGCAGTGGTACCTTGTTCTGCGCTACCGGAAAGGGAGTCCAAACGTGGTGGCTGACGCTTTGTCGCGAGCCCCCGTTTCGGCGTTGGATCCTTTGGTCCGCCACTCCCGTGAGCATTCGCACCAAGTAGAAGCCGGAGCCTCAGTCTCCAATGGCTCAAAAGGCGCGAACCTCATGCACTTAGTAGAGACCGGAGCCTGTGTCTCCAATGGCTCGAAAGGCGCGACCCCCGACGGCGAAGCGATCCTCGGATTGCCAGCCCCGGGAGAGGACGTTTACCTGGTGGATCCCGTTACCTCATCGGGTATTGTCTTCAGCAGGCAAGAGCTGCTAAAGGCTCAGCAGAGCGATCCATTTTGTAAATAGCAATCGTTGACGGGCTCAAAGAGCCGAGCTCCCAAGAGGAGCGGGGCGGCAAAGCCGCCGGGCGCACCCGGACAGCTGGTATTGCTGTTGGCGCCGAGTGCCACGCAGCTTGTATTGTTGCGGGCACGTGGGATCCGTATCTGCTTAAGCAGAACGACCCGTTTTGTAAATAGAAATCGTTGACAGGCTCCAAGAGCCGAGCTCCCAAGAGGAGTGGGGCGGCAAAGCCGCCGGGCGTACCCGGACAGCTAGTATTGCTGCGGGCACGTTGGATACGTATCTGCTTGACGCCGATAAAGCTCTCCTGCGCTATATCCCATCTGAGGAGGCTCCCCAGGAGTCTTTCAAGGTGGTGATACCCCGCAGTCTAAGGAAAGCCACCCTGAGCTATTTCCACGACTCGCGGGTGGCCGGACATGCGAGTGGCCTTAAGACCTTCCAAAAGTTGTGCCGCTCCGCTACCTGGCCAGGCATGAAGCGTGACGCTCTTCACTACGCCCGCTCATGCCGCGTGTGCCAATGTATGAAGCCTCGCGCGGGCAAACCCCCCGGGCTCATGCAGCCAATCGACAGCCAGCTACCCTGGCAAGTCGCGGCCTGTGACATTATGGGACCTTTTCCCAGAAGCCGGCGAGGCTACGTTTATCTCCTGGCTGTCACAGATCACTTCACGAAATGGGTTGAACTTTCGGAAGTTAACGGCACGCACAATCTGGGACAAGTTGACCGAGGTCTTTAACCGCTTTGGCTTTCCGGCGGAGCTGATAACGGACAACGCGTCCTACTTCACGGCCAAGGTGTTCGTGGATGCGTGTGCTGCCTTTGGCATTAAGCACCGCAAGACAACCACGTATCACCCACAGGCCAACCCGACAGAACGGATTAACCGGAACCTCAAGCCCTTGCTCGCGGCCTTTGCCCAGCAACATAGGGATTGGGATGTCTGTCTTAACGAGATAGGCTTCTCCTTGCGGTCCACGGTGAACCGTTCGACTGGGTACACGCCCGCTTTCCTTAACTTCGGGAGAGAGCTGCCAAACCCCATGGACCGCGTTCTGCGGACCGGCAGCAGGGCGTGCGCCACGAAAGCCGGCCTTTCCGGCTACGCGGCGGAACTGCGCTCACGGATGGACGCGGCCCTTGACCTGGCCCGTTCCAACCTGGCAAAAGCGCGAGCTGGACAAAAAGCCCAGTACGACCGGTCACATAGGGACGTGCACTATGGTGTCGGCGATCTCGTCCTCAGACGCAACCATGTCTTGAGTGACGCCGCCAAAGGCATCTCGGCCTCCCTGTCGGCCAAATGGTCGGGCCCGTACCGAGTGGAGACCAAAATGTCCCCTCTGGTATACAAGCTGGCTGACTCCCAAGGGAGACCAGTCGGCGGTCCAGTTCACGTCTCGGACCTCAAACCTTTCGTTGCCCGTAGCAACGACTGGGGAGAGGGGGAGGCGGTCAACGAACCGCAGGCAAACCGTGATACGGCTGGCCCCAGGCCACGCCACCGGTACAACCTACGGAAACGCACCTAGGCAGGTTTTCTCCCACCAGCTGGTAGCCGGACTTTATTCCCTACCACGCCGATGAACGGAGAGACACAGCTACGGTGCGAAGGCGCACGTTGAAGTGGTGACAGGCCCTTTTGGCCTAATATACCCTCTCGTGCTCACCCGCCTTCTGACGCGCCTAGTCAGCTTTCTCCCCCTAGCAGGTAGCTGGACTTCATTCCCTACCATGCCGGTGAATGGAGAAATGTAGCTACGGTGCAAGGGGCGCACATCGAAGCGGTGACAGGCCCCTTTTGGCCTAATATACCCTCGAGTGCCGACCCGACCTTGTAGCAACGCGCCTAAGGAATTTTCTCCTACCAGTAAGTAGATGGACATTTATTCCCTATCGCGCAGGTAAGTGGAGAAACACAACGGTTGGAGGGTGCACATTGAAGCGGTGACAGGCACTCTTTGCTTAATATACCCTCGGGTGCAGCCCGGCCCTCCATCGATGTACGTGTTTGCTACAGCTCAGGAGTACCGAGACGTTGGCGGGCTGTTCTCCCGCGTAAATACCGCTACAACCTGAGTGAACGGGGCTTGTTCCCTCTCCGCCTGCGCTGAACGCCGGTCAGAGGGGAGAGGACTTCCCCCCCCCCCTCGACCGCGCTTACTCATCAGGCGAGGGCATACCCCTGTTGGAATTAATTGCTCCCTCCTTAATTGCTCCCTCAAGAGGGGGCGCACCGATGAAACCTTCAATTTCTTCATGCAACTAAAAGAAACCTTCCCAAAGTATCATGTAATTCAGTCAGCATGAAACCAAGACAGTCCACACATTATCTCCTTTTGTTGCGTCAAAATCTTTGACAGAATCACTTGGCCCAGGCTACAAACTAAGATGAGAAGCGGCGACCTTCTTCTTGGAGTTCGGGACAAGACCCAGTAGAGCAAATTGTCGAAACTGATTGCTTTTGGAGACATCCCTGTATCAGTAGGCCCACACGGATCCTTGAACACTGTCCGCGGTGTCGTCTCTGAAGATGACCTACTCGATCTTAGTGAGATAGAGCTACTTGAGGGGTGGCAAGACTGTAGTAAAAGTTCAAAGAATAACCATCAGGCGCGACGATAAGCAAATGATGCTGCCATTTCTTATATTAACATTAAACCTGTTTGTTCATCATTCTCAAGATTTTTCTTACAAATGCCAGCCTCACAGACAGCCCACTTGCATTCTTTCCAAGAGTACCGGCTAACTGCTCTTGATCACATTGCAGTGCCTCAAAAGTGCATTCTAATCAACTCACCTTCGCAGCTAAACAGGGTTTAGGTGTGGGGCCATACCTACAAAATAAAGGGTATGACAGCCACAGCTAACTAAGCATGTTGTTGGTGTTTAACCTACTTGAGAATTTCCTGCTTATCAGAAGCAGAAGAAACTGCCTCTCGCAATGCTCCAACTTAAAACAATCACCCAGAGCTTCGCGTTATCATTAGATATGAAATTACTAGAAGCCCACAACAACAGATAAGCCCAGCAAATTTCAGGGTTAAATTCAAACAAATAATATACATGTCACACCTGCATGCTCAATGTTAATGAACCATTCGCATATTTCTAGACGTGATTGCCCTGCAAATGGCTCTACCCAACAAGGAAGTGTGGCCTTAATCCCTACAGGCACCATGGGCATGTCAGGGCAAGACATTAAAGAAAACATACTGGAAAAAAAATTGTGATATTTAAAAGGAGTCATGAACAAATTGAAGCAAAAAGTTTGAGTAATACTTCGACAGCTGGGTTATTGCTTCGGTGTCTGTCATGTAGCGGGTTCACTTGTTTTTCAGGTTTACATGAAGCAAATTTTTCAAGCGGCTGGGTAGGGGCTTTTGAAGTACTCTAGACATGTGATAGCCAATTTTCTTGTATCTGACGTTACTGTAGCAATTTTTTTGCATTTAGTCCACAGTCTGTAAGCTTGAGAAAACTCACTGAAAAACTGAAAATTCTCTATTCATTCTGCAGCTGTGTGCTTTTGACTATTCTGAACATGCAAGAAATGTGGTCAAACTAAATTTACAATGGACGGAAATAATTGGTGGCTGATGACAATTCCAAGACCATTTCATTGAGAAAGTTGGAAAGGCACTACACAGTGCTTTATACACGAGATGGAAAGGCACTACACAGTGTCGCCTAGCTAAATAAAAATGCCTTGCTTTCTTGTGCGCCATACCGAATCCTCCATGGCAGCATTGTTTTCATGGCTGAAATAACGGAGGAATTAACCTTTGTGCAACACTGGCTGTGTATATAGACTGCATAGATTTTATTAACTGCTTGTACCTGCCACCAGTGCACTCATCTCTTAATCCGTGTCTGAAAGGTGCTGGTGAAAACACCTATTCTGGTTAAGACGTACTACGGTGGGCTAGTGTGCTAATCATGATGGAATATAACAGCGCACTTGGACACAAGTGAATAAACACGAGTGCTGTGTTTGTTCGCTGCGTTACGTCCTTCTATTGAAGTGTGCTGCCATATTACACCTATTCTGGATTGGCACAGGTGACCACACTTTAGAAGGGTCACCTGTGGCTCAAGGTCGTTTTGTGCTGTCATAGCAAGGAAAAGTTTTCCTCAAGGAGGGAAGCTGTCCTGGTGGTTTCGCAAAGTATGAATATATTTTTACATACGATTGTCTGTGCAACTGTTTCCTGCAGCTTACTTGAGTACAACCAGCAGACACTTTCAGGGTTGTGCCATCCTGACAGGGCAATGCCTATCGGGCTTTTGATTCCGATTAAAGAGACCCTGTTCTGCAGCACAGCTTTACAGACAAGTCAGCTTCCCAAGCCCTGGGCGAAAAAATGGTGAATTGGCGTTTGGCGGCCACGTGTGTGTATGGTTGAAAAACTGCATTTCCTTGGACGGCCGAGTACGTTCAGCGAAAGCTTGGAGAACGCTAGACTAGTGCAGTCGAATCTGTCTCGCGAAGATGGCTATAGCTGGCTACTTGCGCTAGGAGCAACTCGAACCTGCCTATACACTACCACTAATATTCCACCGACGACAGCTCACAGTGACCATCGAGAGTGTGATACACGAGTATCGGCGGCACCAACAGACGTCACAATTAGGGTCACGCAAGATGATAATAATCGTAGCAGCCACACAAACAACCTGGGTCTATTAAGGAAAAATGCACAATGATGTCGCGATCATTTCGAGCTACGTGTGTGTGCTAAAGATCGTATAACGACAATGAAGCTAGTCACACTGCTCTACCAACTGAAAAACGTCACAACTCGAGTGAATGAACGCAGAAAGCTCACTATCAGCGCAGCATAGCGAAAAAGTTGATGCTATTTCAGATCTCTGTCGACTACTTGCAAGCTGTTTTAATTCCCACACATACGTCGTGCGTTTCCTGTGGACCGTTTAGCCAGTACAACAAGGGCTATTGTGCCACCCGACTTCTTAAAAGATATGGATTCAAAGCCCCAAAAGAACTCCGGCACGCAGCTAGGACACGACCTCCCTCATTTGTAGGAAAAACACGTTAGCTTACCCCAGACCTGCAGTAGACTCTCCTGAGCCTCCATAGGGGCCTACGCCTCCATACTTTGAATATGATGGCGCACCCGCGTTGGTTCGCCACCTTCAGGATTATATGGCCGCTGCCGTTCACTGCACTCTAAAAATGTCGGAGGGAGAAGAGAAGGGAACACGATTAGATGCAACTTGCTAAGCTCCTTGTTGCACAGGGCTTGTTTAAAGCAGTACAAGCTGTTTTAAGAGCCACCAACACAATGAAACTTGGGTGAATAGCGCTGTGAAAAGAGCCACGGGCTCCCGATTGCATCAGATACACGGCTTTCACCCTAAGCCTCATTCAAGCACTCTTGCCACAACATACGCAGTGTAAAGATGTTTATTGGGCGAGTCCAACAAACAGGCGGTAGCTCGGAACAGTAGGCAGGGAGAACAAGATGGTGGTGTCCGAACGCCAATCTCGTGCCTTCTCCTCGTGATGATGATCGCCGGGATGTCCTTCTCTTCATTTCTTCATTATAATTGCCCCCGTCGAGAAAGGAGGAGCCATCCTGGCGATCTAACAGGTGGGGACAAGAGGGTCGAAGTACGGCTTGAGGCGGTCTACGTGAACAACATCACGTCCACGTCGACGACGGTCGCCGGGCGGCGTAAGAGGTTCAATGACGTAGTTTACGGGAGAGGTACGCTCGACGACGCGGTAGGGACCATGATAATTGGAAAGCAGTTTGGATGACAAGCCAGGAGCGCAGGGCGGTACATGAAGCCAGACAAGTGCTCCAGAAGCGAATGGTGCGACAGGAGGGCGGTCGTCATCGCGGGCGTTTTTCTGGCGTTCTTGGTCGGCCGTAGTAAAGCGCTTGGCTAGTTGTCGGCAATCTTCAGCGTAACGGGCGGCTTCCGACACAGGCGTGTACTCTGAGGCATCTGGTGCATATGGCAGCAACGTGTCGATTGTGTGCTACGGCTGGCGACCGTACAGAAGGAAGGAAGGGGAAAATCCGGTTGTGACTTGCGTAGCGGTGTTATACGCGTATGTCGCAAATGGAAGAACCAGGTCCCAGTTTGTTTGATCAGATGCGACATGTGTCGCAAGCATGTCGCCCAGTGTCCGATTAAACCGCTCAGTCAGACCGTTCGTTTGAGGGTGGTAGGCAGTACACGTCCGATGTACAATATTGCACTGGTGGAGAAGTGCTTGAATTACATCGGAGAGAAATACGCGGCCACGGTCACTGAGGAGTTCACGAGGAGGGCCGTGTCGCAGCACAAAGCGATTGAGGATGAAGGAGGCGACGTCCTGTGCTGTTGCCGTAGGAAGAGCAGCGGTTTCGGCGTATCGCGTAAGGTGGTCGACAGCAACGATAGCCCATCGGTTTCCCGCTGTGGTCAAAGGTAAAGGTCCATATAGGTCAATTCCAACGCGGTCGAATGGGCCGTCTGGACACGGAAGGGGCTGTAATGAACCTGCGGCAGGATGCGGTGGTTTTTTGCGTCGCTGACACTCGTGGCAGCCGCGAATGAACTTGCGGACAAAGTGAAACATTCCGCGCCAGTAGTATCTTTTGCGTAAACGTTCATATGTCTTGGAGACACCGCCGTGAGGACACTGCGGGTCGGAGTGAAAGGACGCGCAGATTGTAGAGCGCAGCGTTCGGGGGATCACTAGGAGCCACTTCCTACCAGTCTGGCGAGTAGTTCCGCCGGTACAAGAGGCCATCACGAATGCTGAAGTGCGAAGCTTGGCGTCGCAGTGTTCGAGTGGGTGAAAGGATGGGTGCCTCGGATAAAACGTCAAGAAGCAAAGCGATCCATGGATCGTGGCGCTGTGCAGAGGACACGGCGGCGACGTCAAGAGCTGACAGTGGTTGGTCTATAGTGGATATGGACGCAGTTTCGGTGGATAGCGGTGACCGCAACAGTGCATCAGCTTGCGTCCGGAACGATATATAACACGGATATCAAACTCTTGAAGTCGAAGAGCCCAGTGGGCAAGGCGACCTGACGGATCCTTCAGCGAAGACAACCAACATAATGCATGATGGTCCGTAACTACATCAAACGTGCGGCCATATAAGTATGGGCGGAACTTGACAAGCGCCCAGACTATTGCCAAGCATTCTTTCTCGGTGACGCTATAGTTTGACTCAGCCTTGGTGAGCGTTCTGCTGGCGTATGCGACGACATACTCTGTGAACCCAGGCTTTCGTTGTGCGAGAACAGCACCCAGGCCGACACCGCTGGCGTCTGTGTGAAAATCAGTTGTGGCCTTAGTATCGTAGTGGTGCAGTATATGTGGTGACGTCAGGAGACGGCGGAGGGTGGAGAAGGCTTGGTCACACTCGGAAGACCACGACGAGAGACTGGTGGCGCCGCTTAAAAGTTGGGTCAAAGGCGCAATTATAGAGGTGAAGTTGCGCACAAACCGGCGAAAGTAGGAGCATAACCCTACGAAGCTTCTTAACTGCTTTATAGTCGTCGGTTTGGGAAAGTCGGTGACGGCACGTAGTTTAGCCGGGTCCGGAAGTACACCGTCCTTTGATACGACGTGACCGAGAATTGTAAGTTTTCGCGCAGCAAAACGGCACTTCTTCAGATTGAGTTGGAGCTGAGCGTTCTTCAGACAAGTCAGGACATGGTTGAGGCGTTCGAGATGGGTTGCGAAATCTGGCGCAAGGACAACAATGTCGTCGAGGTAGCAGAGACATATGTGCCACTTCAAACCCCGCAGAACTGAGTCCATCATGCGCTCGAAGGTGGCAGGCGCATTGCAGAGGCCGAAGGGCATGACA
Organism: Dermacentor silvarum; assembly: GCF_013339745.2. Classification (NCBI taxonomy): domain Eukaryota; kingdom Metazoa; phylum Arthropoda; class Arachnida; order Ixodida; family Ixodidae; genus Dermacentor; species Dermacentor silvarum. The sequence continues at coordinate 53,047,343 of NC_051156.1, read as the reverse complement.
TTAAATTCATATAGACCGTCAGGCGTGACGAAGGCTGTCTTTGAATGGTCGGCCTCTGCTAAAGGCACCTGCCAATACCCGGAACGCAAATCTAACGATGAAAAAAACTCGGCACCTTGTAAGCAATCAAGGGCATCGTCAATTCTGGGCAAAGGGTACACGTCTTTCCGAGTGACCTTGTTTAGGCGCCGGTAATCCACGCAGAAGCGAATCGATCCATCTTTTTTTTTAACGAGAACCACAGGGGATGCCCACGGACTTTGTGAAGGGCGAATAACGTCGCGTTTAAGCATATCGTCAACCTGGTCGGTAATAACTTGACGTTCCGCGGTGGAGACACGGTACGGACGTTGTCGCACTGGTGAGTTGGAGCCGGTATTGATGTAGTGAACAATGGTAGAAGTTCGGCCAAGGGCACGTTGGGCAACATCGAAAGACTCGCGGAACTGGTAGAGCAGCTGGAGAAGAGCAGAGCGTTCAGATGGGAACAGTCCGTCTGTGATCGACGAATTGAATAGGTCGGCAGCTGGTATATCAGAAGGGTTAAGAGCACTGACGGTGTCGAGGTCGCGTCGAGCGGAATCTTGCTGCACGGAAAAAATCTGTCCGATATCAATGGGTTGCACGCATCCAAGGGATTCACCTCTAAGCAGTTAGATGGGATACGGAAGAGGATTTGTGAGGCAGAGTGCGCTTGTTCCATTCGAAATAGACAGGGTCGAATAAGGCAGAAGAAGTGGCTTCCGACTTAGAAGGAGGCGTGATGGTTCAAAGAATGCAGCTTCAGTCACATATGCTGTTGCAGAACACTGGGAGCAAAACAGCTGATGTCGGCGGAATTTCTGTGTCCTCTGTTACGACTAGTTTGTGGGCGGCTTGATGAATGTGGTTGTAGGGCGGGTCACACAAGGGGAAGAGCTCAAGTTTAGATCTGGCACAATCAATAACGGCGTGATTACACGATAGAAAGTCCCAGCCAAGTATGATGTCGTGCGAGCAGGATGAAAGGTCGATAAACTCAACAATATAGTGTTCTTTAGCAATGATAAGTCGAGCAGTGCAGGCGGCTATAGGCTGAATAGGGTCTCCATTCGCTGTATGTAAGGGCATCATCTCGAGAGGCGTAGTCACTTTTCGCAGCTTGCGGCAAAGTTTGGCATCTATAACGGAAACGGCAGCACCGGTATCGACAAGAGCATACGCATGGGTGCCTTCAACAAAAACTTCGACAATATTCGACGGCAAAGTTCGAGGACTTGAGCATTTCGACAGCGCAGTTCTTGCCTCTTGAACTGCGGGGGCTAGTTTGCCTCATTTTCAGGGCTTGGTCGACGACGCATGGGCGACAAGGAGCGGCGACGGGGTGAAGGTGAGCGACGAGACGTGGGTTGCGGATAGTCACGTGAAGACGTGCTTGTTTGGGGATCCGGACTTTCATAACGAGAGCGGGGACGATCCATGTAGTTCAGTGAACGGGCGTCTGAGTATCCTGGGGCGCGACGACGGCAGTGTCGGGCGATATGACCAGGGCCGCCGCATGCAAAACAGATCGGCCGGTTGTCGCGCGTTCGCCAGGGATTTGCATTGATGGGCGCATCCCATGTCACGGACGGCTGAGTAGGGACTGCAGCATACGACACACCATGAAACGGTGAGCGCTGTTGTAGCTGCTGCCGCTTTACTACCTCAGCGTAACTAAGAGGCGCGGCGACAGGATGCTGCTGAATGGGCACCGGCGTGGCCTCAGAAATCTGTTCTTGAATGACATGTCGAAGCATGGGAGCCAACGGGATTGGTTGCTGCAGTTGCTGCTGCTGTGGGAGCTCCTGACGCTGAGCAAACGGCAGGAGAGACAACTGACGGGCCACCTCCTCACGCACAAAGTCTTTCATTTGTGCGAGAAGGTATGACTGGTCAGGCACGACGTCCAGGGCGGCGAGTGGTTGGTTGTACGTCTGAGGTGAACGTCGGGTGAGAGCTCGCTGCCTTCTCAATTCGTCATAAGTCTGGCACAGGGTTACCGCTTCAGACACAGTGCCAGGTGACTTCGCAAGAAGCATTCGAATGACATCGTCGTCGACACCCTTCATAATGTGTTGTATTTTGTTGGCACTTTCGCTCATTGAGGCATCGACGCGCCTGCAGAGATCGATTATGTCCTCAATATAGGCGGTAAAAGTTTCATTAGGTTCCTGTGCCCGTGTGCGCAGCCGTTGTTCGGCGCGTAACTTCCGCACGGCAGGGCGACCGAAAACGGCAGATATTGCCTCCATGAAAGCGGACCAGTTCTCAAATTCTGATTCGTGGTTCGTATACCACAGCTTCGCCACGCCAGCCAGGTAAAAGTTCGCGGTACTCAACTTAGCAGCGTCATCCCACTTGTTGGGTCCACTAACTTTTTCGTAGGACGACAGCCAGTCCTCGACGTCCTGGTCTTCCGTACCCGAAAATACCGGGGGGGTCTCGCTGGCGAACCGGGCCGGGGCAAACAGTGGCCGAGAGAGGTGGCGGCGGTTGGGTAGCGTCAGCTGGCATGGTCGAGTGCAACGTGCGGGATCGGAGTTCCAGGGTGCCGGCGATGTGCGTACCCAGCACGATCCACCAAATGTAAAGAGGTTTATTGGGCGAGTCCAACAAACAGGCGGTAGCTCGGAACAGTAGGCAGGGAGAACAAGATGGTGGTGTCTAAACGCCAATCTCGTGCCTTCTCCTCGTGATGATGATCGCCGGGATGTCCTTCTCTTCATTTCTTCATTATAGCAGTAATATATTTCTCGACTCGCTTGTAAAGTGCTACTAGAGCAAAAGCCATGTCAAAGCTATAATACGTACCTTGTCTGCCAACATTTCTGGGGCTTTAGGTATCTCTCCGAACTCTCCGTAGCAGTGTTCCCAAATGTCGGCGAGCAAAAGTAGCTAGATGGCAACATAAAAGTAGCTAGAAGTTTCTAAAAAATCCAGCAAAGAGCTAAAAGGTACTAATCCTTTTTTCATGCGCTTTTTTAACATATTCTAGGTATATAACGCATTTACTGCCAGCTGTATTACCTTGAAAGAATAAACTCTGCTCTGAAGTCGTGTTTTACAGCAGGCAACTACGCAGAAGATGTAGGAACGAATAATAAATGTGCTCCTGTTTTGATTTTAGTAATTTAGGGCAGGCGTAGTTCTCGCAAAGCATCACGGCTTGCGTGCTCACAAAAGACCAGCTGCGAATGCATAACTGCTCCGTAAACATCTAAAAATGAACTACATATATACACTTTATGGACTTACCTAAAGGCCTATGAAATCGAAACTGAAATTCTTAGCAAAATGTACAGCTGTAAAAAAAAATATAAACAAAAAATTGCCTCGTTGACACTGAAGACTTCTTTAATAAAATATAGGATTTTTGGTGCCTATTCTGTAGCCCTAAGCCAAGCATTCCTATACTGTATTTTGTTACCACGTTTGCAGACCACATTTAATTACCATGCAGTGGCATGGAGGATGGCCAGTTGCTTGGTTGATCCTACAGATGCAAAAACTACACAGCTATCGACACTGATGAATACTTTAATAGACTATAGGATTTTTTTGTGCCTATTCTGTAGCCCTAAGCCAAGCCAGCAAGTGAGAACCATTTAAACAAATAGTTAAAAACACAGAAAAGAATGTGGCGCGCAATCGGTAATCTCTCGTACACTGCACAGACTGACTGGGTATTTGTTAAATTCAGTGTTCCTAAAGTTAATAAGGTATACATAACCAGACTTCTTCGTAAAATATACATCGAAAATGAAGAGAACTCCACTATCCTCAAGGACGTGGCTACCTTAATTGAAGATGTATCTTCCCGTCATGCCCGTGAGCACGAACGGTATGTCTTGCGGCTGTAAAGAAACATTTTCTTCACAGCCGCAAGCTTCACACAGAGGGCTGTCAGCCCATCCAAATATGAACTAGTGCGACTTGGTGAACACGACACCAAGCCGTATATTGCACAACAATGTTTCTTCATACCTTGGTAGTACAGGTGGTAGGTAGTCAAATGAGGACGATTGTTCATGGTGCTGGTGTTCATATAAGTTGACTTCCAGAAGGCCAATGTACTATCATGTGTCATAGAGCGATGTAGAGTTGCTGCGTCTGTTCTTGAGAATTGAAGCCGGTGCCTGTCAGAGCAAATGGTACTAGGACGGTTGTCACAATGAAGAATCGCGATAAAGGCAGGAAGAGTGCTATTTCGCTTCCTACTGTCGGCGGCCTTGCGAGAGATACTGCGATATAGACGTGTGCTACTTTAATGTTTTACACCGATTCCCGTTTCTGTACACGCCTTTCTCTCTTCCTACCTCGTGAAATCCCATTGCCCTTTCTCCCCGTGCAGGATAGAAAACGAGACATTTCCTGCTCAGCTTCCGTGCCTTTTTTTTGTTTCTCTCTCTATATTGAAGAAGGAAGCAAGAGTTCTAATGAACTATAAATACAGATAGTAGAATAACTAGAATAGTATGCGAGTGAGCAGTCAGTGAGCGGTTGAGGTGAACACCCGCAGCCTCGAGCGAGGAGGGAGCGCGCGGCATCGGCTGGCCGTCAAACCAGAACCTGACAGTCTGGATGTTCAGACCCTGTAAATGCTGACACAGCACCAAAGATATTCATCAACAAAGGGCATAATTATGGACAATTAAAACTTGTTGGAAGGTAGGCAAAAAGCAGTTTTATTTGTCCAGTTCCTGTGCAGTCAGCAGGCGTTCGTGACAAGCTTGTTTCCAGTTTTGACTAAGATTTGTTTTGCAGATTGAAAACACCAGGCCCCTTGCCTGCTCAAGCCTACACTTCATTTCAAAATTGTATAAAAAAGTGCAAGGCAACTGAATTACAAAAGCATACCTGAATATCCTGTTCTTCAACCTAAAATTATAACTCTACCTCTCAGTGACCTCAACATTACATTCCGTTCGGTGTCTTTTTTCCGATAATATATTTGACAGCCACCCACATGTTCTATACATCATGAGTTGCTATGCGCATCGCACGCTCACCACAGCTTAAATAAAATTTGATTCATGCTGCCATTTCTTATAACTATAAGCCTCTTTGTTCATCATTCTCAAGACCTTTCTTACAATTGCGAGCCTCGCAGACGGCCCACTTGCATTCTTTCCAAGAGTACCGGCTAACTGCTCTTGATCACTTTGCAGTGCCTCAATAGTGCATTCTAATCAACTCACCTTCGCATCTAAACAGGGTTTAGGTGTGGGGCCATACCTACAATATAAACGGTATGACAGCGACAGCTAACTAAGCATGTTGTTGGGGTTTAACCTACTTTAGAATTTCCTGCATATAAGAAGCAGAAGAAACTGCTTCTCGCAATGCTCCAACTTAGAACAATAACCCAGAGCTTCGCGTTATCATTAGATATGGAATTACTAGAAGCCAACAACAACAGATAAGCCCAGCAAATGTCAGGGTGAAATTCAAACAAATAATATACATGTCACACCTGCATGCTCAATGTTAATGAACCATTCGCATATTTCTAGATGTGATTGCCATGCAAATGGCTCTACCCAACCAGGAACTGCGGCCCTAATCCCTACAGGCACCATGGGCATGTCAGGGCAAGACATTAAAGAAAAAAGTTGTCGCAGTTTCACCTGAAAGGCGAAGCATCAATTGCGATAGCAAATTTGTAGAGAGCTATACGAAGTAATGATATTAGCTTTATCAGCTGTATAAACTTGGACATGCAGCAGTACCGGCAACACGCAGAACGGCGCGGGCAAAACGCCGTCGGCGTTTTGCCCGCGTTCGCTCAAAATGCGTGCGGCATTGGTGACTGTTGCCGGAGCCTCTGATATAAATAGGCACTTGGTGCCGCAGCTAAACGTCGCCTCCCTTCCCTCCCCCCCTCCCCCTCCCCCACGGCCTCTCGCGCATCGGAAGAAGGCGCGTTTGCTCTACATATATGGTGATTGTAAAGGAGGAAAGAGACGCTTACTTCTGCAGCCCTTAAGCGAGCACGGCGCAGAACGCGCGTTTGTTCTCCGCCGTGCGTTCACTCCCCGTGAAAGCGCGCGCCCCTCGCGCCCTTTCACTCGCACATGCAGCGTTCGGCGCGCGGCGACGATTTCATCTCCATTGACGTCATACGGAACCTCACGGTGACGGCTACGGCGACGGCAGAAATCTGCTTTTGAGTGTCCATATAATTGCTATCGCAATAAAATTGTGATATTTAAAAGGAGTCGTGAACAAGTTAAAGAAATTCTGATTGAACCTATGCTAAAAGTTCGAGTAATACTTCTAAAGACAGCTCGGTTATTGCTTTGGTGTCTGTCATGTAGCGGGTTCACTTGTTTTCCTGGTTTACATGAAGCAAATTTTTCAAGTGGCTTTTGAAGTACACTAGACATGTGATAGCCGATGTTCTTGTATCTGACGTTACTGTAGCAAGTTTTTTGCATGGAGTGCACAGTCTGTAAGCTTGAGAAAACTCACTGAAAAACTGAAAATTCTCTATCCATTCTGCAGCTGTGCGCTTTTGACTGTTCTGAACATGCAAGAAATGTGGTCAAACTAAATTTACAATGGACGGAAATAATTAATGGCTGATGACCATTCCAAGACGATTTGATTGAGAAAGTTGATGGAAAGGCACTACACAGTGTCGCCTAGCTAAATAAAAATGCCTTGTTTTCTTATGCACCATAGCGAAACCTCCATGGCGGCGGCATTGTTTTCATGGCTGCCATAGCGGGGGAATTGACCTTTGTGCAATACTGGCTGTGTGTCTAGACTGCATACATTTTATTAACTGCTTGTACCTGCCACCAGTGCACTTATCTTTTAATCTGTGTCTGAAAGGTGCTGGTGAAAACACCTATTCTTGTTAAGACGTACTATGGTGGGCTAGTGTGCTAAATGATGGAATATGACAGCGCACTTGGACACAAGTGAATAAACACGAGTGCTGTGTTTGTTCGCTGCGTTACGTCCTTCTATTGAAGTGCGCTGCCATATTACACCTATTCGGGATTGGCCTGTAATGCCTGTAAAGTACACTGTACATGGCGGCGTTCTACGAACTACCCGCATTTTTATTGCGATAGCAATTATATGGACACTCAAAAGCAGATTTCTGCCGTCGGCGTCGCCGTCGCCGTCGCCGTGAGGTTCCGTATGACGTCATTTGGAGAAGAAATCGTCGCCGCACGCCGAACGCTGTATGTGCGAGTGAAAGGGCGCGAGGGGCGCGTCTTTCACGGGGAGTGAACGCACGGCGGAGAACAAACGCGCGTTCTGCGCCGTGCTCGCTTAAGGGCTGCAAAAGTAGGCGTCTCTGTTCTCCTTCACAATCACCATGTATGTAGAGCAAACGCGCCTTCTTTCGACGAGCGAGAGGCCGTGGGGGAGGGGGAGGGAAGGGAGGCGACGTTTAGCTGCGGCACGCAGTGCCTATTTATATCAGAGGCTCCGGCAACAGTCACCAACGCCGCACGCATTTTGAGCGAACGCGGGCAAAACGCCGATGGCGTCTTCAACAGTTCTGCGTGTTGCCGATGTTGCTGCATGTCCAAGTTTATACAGCTGATAAAGCTAATATCATTACTCCGTATAGCTCTCTACAAGTTTGCTATCGCAATTGATGCTTCGCCTTTCAGGTGAAACTGCGACAACTTTTTCATCTCCTCTACGTTCCTCATACCCCAGGTCAATTCCATATCGGCTTCTTTATTGTCCGCGGCAGGAATTATTCTAATGCCGAAGTGATCCATTTCTGTGCCTTTGGCGAAGTTCCTGACTAGATCTACAGTAGGGCTTACCTCAGCTGACACACATCTGTATTGATGATGATGAATTGTGTGCTTAAACTTTCACTTAATGTTTTGAAGTATTACATATCCAATTAAACCAAAAAACAAACAAAAAGAACAACATTAAAAAACCTATTCGTTAAGCAGGTAATTCTGGACACGCTGAAACTCTCGATTACCTCATGCGTCTGTGACGGTCGAGGAATCGCCGGTGGATCCTGGGACGGGGTGTGCACTGTGGTTGAAGGTGAGGAGGGAAGTGGTGTCTGGCTCGGAGATGTCTGCGGGATGTATGATGGTGAGCACAGAGGGGGACAAGGTGCCAGCGGTTCGTCATGGTTGAAAGCCACCGATCTGAGGGAGTAATTGATGGACACAAGTCCTGCGGGTCCGTTCTGACGTTGTCCAAGAGGTTAAGGCCTGCGAAAAGCGCGCCACCAAATTACAAGATGGTTTTGTTGACCGTGATTTTGCGTCGTGCTCGCTGGCGATTTCGATATGCTCTGCGCTCTTCTGGCGAAAGGAAAGAGTTGAGCGGTCATTACTTTAGAGAGACAATAAAGGCGGACTATTTAGTTGCGTTAGTAAACTGCACTTTTCCCCGCAGGGGCATCTGCGTCAGCAGGCGTTTGGTGTGTTGCTACACCACGGTCCCGAGCAGACGAGCATTGGACCCTCCCGCGCTTAACCGTGCGCGGCTTAGCCGTGTACTAGGAAAAGGGGATACTGGGGCCTGAGCCTATGCGGGGTGTTTGGACCTTCACGGCCCCTCGGCGGAGGCAACACGCCCCTTTGACCTCTGCTTCACGTAGACGGCATCCCCGGACTGACCCCCCCCCCCCCCCCCGAGGGAAACCGGTAGTCGTCTTTTCCTATCTCTCTCTACCATCATCTTCGTCTTTTCCTTCCACTTTTAATCTGTCCTGTCCTCTCATCTTTTCCATTCACTTCAACTTTCCTGGCGGCAAGGGTTAACCTGGTGTGGCCCATGCTGCAAACACAAAAATCCAGTAATTGCAGAACTTTTCTCCCTCCTATGTGCTATTTATGCCTCTGGCCAACATGTAACGCTATGCTGGGTGCCTGGACACAGAGGTATTGAATGTAACGTGCTAGCAGACCGAATGGCAACTTCCTTAGATACAAAATCTTGCGACATGTCCATAGCTGTTCCATTTGTTGACCTAAAGCCATATTTGCGGAAAAAACTGAGAATGTACTGGCAACATCAGTGGGACGCTGAAATTCTTAATGAGCTCCACGTGGTTAAGCCACATTTGGGGTATTGGCCATCACTGACCAACTCAAGACGAAGTGATGTCCTATTCTGTCGTCTGAGAATAGGGCACACTTATGGAACACATAGCTTTTAACACGAAAGTGTTTTATTCCGGGGTCCACCAAGACTTCACTGACGTATTTCCGTCACGGAAATACGTCATAGAACATAATACAAAGAAAGAAACCAGAAGAAAAAGTTCCACAAACATGCAAAATTTGGGAATCGAGCCCACGACCTCTCGGTCCGCGACGATAGATCGCCGAGCGTTTAACCCATTGCGCCACAAACGCATTCGCAGAGAGCTACACAGACGCGCCTTATATATCTAACACTCCTCCGTGTACCCGCGCTCTTGCTCGGGGCGGTGCCGCCGCCTATGAGCAGAAAAGAGAAGTACTGCATTATGACACTAAAGCCCGGGATACATGGAGCGAACTTTCTCGACGAACTTCACGCGTCAAGTAACGACGCGGCGACACGACGCAGGATGTTTGCTGTGTTGCAATACATGCGGCGAACGCCGCCGCGCGTTGGCCGCCGTGTTGGCGGCGGTCCCGGCCGCCCGCTTCGAACTGAATTTGGCGTTGTCCTTGTAGAATTCACTTAGTTGGAAGCAAATGACTGCGTAAACGGCTTTCGCTTAGTCTCAGGCCGCTTCGACGACAGAGTATTATGGATAACCTTGAGTAGTTTTCGAGATCGCTTCTCGTTTCGAACGCGTCTAAGCCTAGCGAAAGAAATATCCGATGCCAACGCCATCTATCGGGGAAGTCGGGAGATAGGCATGACGACAGCATGTGGCCTCTGAGATCAGAAGATTTCTGTTGAAGGTTGTTGTAGAGAGCTTGCACTGCTTGTCTGTTTCCTCGCAGATCAGCGGATATGGGATGTACAAATACAACGCGATTCCTGAGAGATCATACTAGGAACTACTCAATCGGTGCAGAGACATGCAGACACGGCAACACCAACGCGATTGCAGACGACGCGAAAAGGCGCGCGCGCGCGAAACACCAGCATGCATTGCGACCGGAACTAGTGCCTCCTGATTGGCTGTCGTCCACCGCTGCGCGCTAGACGCTTCCGGCGGCGGCGTTCGCCCGACGAAAATGTTTGGACAGGCAGATCGGCTGCGGACGGCAAATTTCTTGACGCCGGCCGTCGGACGTTCGCCGCCCGACGAAGTTCTTCGCTCGGACGCCGGTTATTCGCTCCATGTATTCCGGCCTTAACGCGCACCGACAGTGAACGCTTCGGTGGTCTCAGTACTACGACGCCTCGATGCCAGCATTCGAAGGGACGCTGGCATCAAGAAGCACTACCAACGCCACCTAGGTGGCGTTCACCGTACTCAGCACAGCGGAGCGTGGCCTCCGCAATTAGCTCTGAAAATGTTTCTGAAGTTGATCGCGGAGGCTGCAATTACGACGCGCTGTACGCGCTGATTTGACTCGGTGACGATTCAGTTACGTGCTTTGTCTTGCGCGTTGTATTAGTGTGTCAGTTACGTGCTTCGTCTTTCGCGTTGTGCTAGCGTGTGCAGCGTAGTGCAGCTTCCATATGCACGACGGTTGCTCATGGTCATCGACGTTGGTAGTCGTGATGGAGGAGACGTGCCACCAGGCGTCAGCGTGGGTGCATCAACGCCTAAGGGCGCTTTAGCCACAAAACACCAATAGACATTATATATCAATGTGCAATAAACATTACACTACTTCTGTGAAGACACGTTTCACTTTCGTGTTCTATACCGATTCCTATATAAGAGGGATCAACCACATTTTTTGTTGACTGGCGGTGAACATCCATTGTGTAGTAGATGTGGAGACACCCTCAATGTTCAGCATGTCCTCCTGGAATGTCGCGAAGCACAAGCCGAGAGGAAAAGACACTTCCCCTTAGCGTACAAGCAGTGTATACCACTTCACCTAGCACTGTTTCTAGGCAAAGAACCGCTATTTGACATGAAGTCCGTCTTAGCCTTTTTAAATGACGTTCGTACACTCAATGTATTCTGCCCAAGAAATTCGTAGCACGGCCTCCTGCGAGAGGCCGCTGTTGCGATGTCAACCCTTGTTTATAGCACATGCCTCCGGCCCTTGTACTCAAGGTACCTGGTGAGGCTGTTGTGCTACTGGTCAACTATCACTTTTTCATTTTTAAATACGTGTAAAGTTATCACAACCTTCCACCTTTCAACTCATTGCATACGCCACTTCAGTCACTATCATTATTTTACTACCTATATGTTTTACGCCATTTACAGCGACAGTTTTTAGGCCCCTTTACAGCCATGTCACATCTACCATGAGAAACTTATTGCCCGTGTCATAACAGGTCATTGATTACATTACCACTTGTCATGGCGGTCTTTGGCCATACCTGGCCCTTGCGCCATAAAACACCACACATCATCAACCTGGTGTGGCCGTCCTACCTGGGTATACCATATTGGGTTATAGTAACGGCATACTGCTGGCGCTGTGCAAACTTGTTTTCATGTTCTGCCACGTCCCCTTGTTGGGCTCCGTGGTGGGTGGCCGACGCCGTTGCCGAACAAATCACTTCTTTCCATGGGATCCCCGAACCCTTTCTCAACCGATCGTGCCTCAAAAAGGGCACGCACCGATGCAACCTCGCTATTCTTGCCCAAAAACAAAAAAAGTTTCCCGAAATTCCACGTCCTTCTCTGTGAACAATCATCTACAAAAGCTAGAACAATTTCGCCATTTCTTGTGGCCAAGTGCCTAAAAGAGACCATTGGAACTGGTTATAAGGTAACAAAGATGGCAAGTGGAGATTTGCTCCTCGAACTAAAAGACAAGGAACAATACAACAGACTAGCACACCTCGTAGCCTTTGGTAACATCCCTGTTTCTTTGAGCGCACATCGAACTATGAACACAGTGAAAGGCTTAGTATCAGATGAAGACTTAATGACATTGAATGAAGAAGAATTACTGGATGGATGGAAGGACCAAGGCGTAATCTACATGCAGTGCATCAAAATCAGGCGGAATGACATTGAAATCCCAACAAAGCATTTAATACTCACTTTCAGTTCAACTACTTTACCCGAGACTCTTGAAACCGGTTACGTAAAACTTCTTGTTCGACCTTGTATTCCGAACCCATGACGTTGCTTCAAATGTCAGAGATTTGGTCACGCATCCCAGAGCTACAGAGGGCAGCTTATGTGTGCAAAGTGCGGCACAACCGGTCACTCTTCTGACGATTGCAATAATGACGAGGTACATTGTGTGTGAACTGCGACCGCAGTCACCCGGCATACTCCAGAGCTTGTCCAGCCTGGAAGAAAGAAAAGGAAATAATTACTGTAAAAGTGAAGGAAATATAACATTCCGTGAAGCACATCAGCGTATCTCCTCGTTATTCTTGCTTAAAACATCTTTCGCCGAAGTGGTGCAACGGGGGGCGGCACCACAACGGCCTCTGCCGGCAGCCCGGACCACACCTAGTGTGCCGCGGCTGACGCCACCCGCCCCTAAGGTGGGAGCAGGCATCGCTGCCATGCAATCTCTCAAAGTGTCCACACCAGTGGCCTCTACAAGCTCCGGCAGCAGCCAGGGCACCGCAGAGGCCACAGGGGTCCAGTCGACCTCCGGCCCGGTGGGGGCGAAGACTTCGTCGCTTGAGAAAGTTTGACGCGACGCACACATCACTCTCTGGAGTGGGTGTCCAGTGGCTTGCAAGACTCTATGGACACTAGTCCAAGCCAAACGGCGCTAGTAGCGTCGAAGGAGAGCCGAGGTTCTCTGGACCGCACCAAAAAAGACAAAACACCAATTAAAGGGCCTAACAAAGGCTCTGTAAAGTAAGTCACTCTTCCTTCTCCCTTTAGAGACACACAGCCCAATTTTTTTTCTTTTAACATGGACAACATCATACAGTGGAATATTAGAGGACTATTAAGAAACTTAGATGACGTCCAAGAAATTCTCTGGAAGTTTAATCCTGAAGTGCTGTGTGTGCAAGAAACACATCTAACTTCCAAACACACAACTTCCTCAGACAATACATGACTTTCCGAAAAGACCGCGAGGATGCCGTCACATCATCTGGTGGTGTAGCCACCATTGCTGATAGAAGTGTAGCGTGTCAGCATTTGAAACTCCAAACGGCTCTTGAGGCAGTGGCCGTTCGAGCCGTACTTTTAAACAAACTCATTAACATCTGTTCGTTGTATATACCACCACATCATCAGGTTCACAGACGCGACTTAGAATCATTAATAGATGAGCTCCCTGAGCCGTATCTGATTCTTGGTGATTTTAATGCACACAGTAGTTTGTGGGGCTATTCACGCTGTGATGCGCGAGGTCGCATTATTGAACAGCTGCTTTTTTCCTCTGGAGCATGTCTCTTGAATACGAAAGAGCCCACGTATTTTAACCTGGCTAACAAGTCATACTCTGCTATATATATATCTTACCATTTTATCGCCGACACTTTTACCCTATTTCAAGTGGAATGTGCTTAATAACCCATATGGGAGTGACCACTTCCCAATAATCCTGAGTACGCCAAAAGAAGATCAACTTCCCCCGCAACCCGCTGGGGTGGCTCAGTCAGCTAAGGCGTTGCGCTGCTGAGGCGTCGCGCCGCGGGATCGAATCCGCATTTCGATGGAGGCGAAATGCAAAAACGCCCGTGTGCTTGCGTTGTAGTGCACGTTAAAGAACCCCAGGTGGTCAAAATTAATCCGGAGCCCTCCACTACGGCGTGCCTCATAATCAAAATTGGTTTTGGCACGTAAAACCCCAGAAAGAAAAAGAACTTCCCCCGCAGGTCCCTCTGTGGAAGATTGACCCAGCCGATTGGGAACGGTACCGAACTCTTACTTACATGACGTGGACTGAGATGTCCTGTCTAACCATAGATGATGCTGTTACATATTTTACAGCTTTTATACTTGATGCCGCCTGTAAATGTATTACTCAAGCGAGCGGCATGGGCTCCAAGCTCCGTGTTCCCTGGTGAAACGATGCATGTAGGCAAGCACGGAGGAACGAGAACAAAGTGTGGGCGCTGCTTCGCGATTCTCTAACAGCAGAAAACCTGGAAAACTTTAAGCATGTCGAATCCCGGGCAAGGAGAACGCGTGGACGAGCAAGACGAGAGTTGGGCAAAGTTTATATCAAGCATAAATTCTTACACAGATGAGAGAAAAGTCTGGAATAGAGTGAAGAAAGTTAACGGGCATCAAACGTATTCCCTGCCTATAGTAAAAAGCCACAGAGAAAGCTTCGAAGATCAAGCAAACTTTCTTCGTGCACATTTTGAACAGATATCGAGCTCCTCGCACTACAAAACCTTCCGAAAGTACAAAACGCGAATAGAGCAACAAAAGTTAGAAAGAAAGTGTGCATGAAGTGAGGCGTACAACAAATCATTCTGCATAGCAGAACTGCAGGCAGCACTGAACTGTTGTAATACATCCGCCCCAGGTTCAGACTGCATAATATATGATATGTTGAAACAACTACCCTCTGAAACACAAAAAACCCTCCTTTCCTTTTACAATGTTATATGGTTTTCCGGCGAGATCCCCTCTGTTTGGAAGGGGGTTATTATAATTCCAATTCTGAAGCACGGAAAGGATGCTTCCTCTGTATCAAGTTACAGACCTATAGCGTTAACAAGCTGCCTCTGCAAAGTATCTGAAAAAATGAATAACTGTTGCTTACTACACTTCCTTGAATCAAACAAATTGCTCGGCCCATACCAGTGCGGGTTTCGGGAAGGTCGATCCACCAGTGACCACCTCATACATATCGAGGCACGTATCCGTGAAGCTTTTGTTCATAAGCAACTTTTCTTATCTGTATTCCTTGATATGGAGAAAGCCTATGATACTATGTGGCGGTTTGGGATATTGAGAGACCTCTCACACTTAGGTATACGCGGCAATATGTTCAATGTTATCGAAAGTGATCTGTCTAATTGCGCATTCGGTGTTCGAGTAGGCAATGTGTTGTCACGCAAATTTGTACAGGAAACTGGAGTGCCGCAGGGCGGGGTGCTCAGCTGCACGCTTTTTATAGTAAAAATGAATTCGCTTCGTCTATACATACCACGTAACATCTTCTATACAACATATGTTGACGATGTGCAGATTGGATTTCAATCAAGTTCTCTCATAATCTGTGAGCGACAGGTCGAGCTTGGTCTCAACAAGGTCTCCAAATGGGCTGATGAGAATGGGTTCAGACTGAACCCACAAAAAAAGCACTTGTATAGTTTTCTCTAGAAAAAGAGGCCTGCGCTCTGATCCTGAAGTTGTGTTGCATGGTGAGCGTCTGCCTGTAAACAGGGAGCATAAATTTTAGGCATAATTTGAGACGCAAAATTAACCTTTGTACAGCACATAAAGTATCTTAAGACCAAATGTATGAAAACAATGAATATCTTGAAGGTGCTGTCACGCACAACCTGGGGTAGTGATAGAAAATGTCTTGTGAACTTGTATAAAAGTCTCATACGCACACGACTAGACTATGGAGCCATAGTTTACCAGTCGGCTCCTCCAACTGCTCTGAAGATGCTGGACCCTGTCCACCACTTAGGCATTCGCCTGTCCACAGGCGCCTTTAGAACAAGCCCAGTGGAAAGCCCTTACGTTGAATCGGATGAGTGGTCACTTCATCTGCAGAGAACATATTCGTCTTTCTTGTATTTTCTGAGAGTGAACGCAAGCAGTGAGCAGCCCGCGTGTTCCACCATAAATGATTTGTCTATTTCTCAACTTTTTCGCAAGCGGCCCTGAGTGGCACAGCCTTTCTCACTGTGTGTTAGAGAGATAGCTGAAGAAACAAAGATTCCACTGCCTGAATACCACCTTATGCCCCCTGCTATACGGCCCCCGCCGTGGCAGTGGCAACTTATACACTGTGACACATCTTTCGTAGCTATTACAAAGCGCGCACCTGTCGTGCACATCCGAATGTACTTCCTCGAACTACAGCACAAATGCTCCTCTCCTGAATTTTTACAGATGCATCGAAGTGTAATTCCGGCGTGTATTATGCAGCGGTCTGTCGATCATTTTCGGATGCGGGTGTTCTGCACCCTAACACAACTATTTTCACAGTAGAGGCCTACACGATATTGGCCGCCGTTAAACACATTAAAAAATTTAATATCCCAAAGGCAGTTATATACACACTCTTTGAGCGTCATGCGATCCATAGCACGGCCTCGCAATAGAGGCCTATGTTGCGGCGTAAGTATGTATAGCACACGCCTCCAGGCCCTTGCGCACAAGGGTCCTGCTGAGGCAGTAGTGCTGCTTGGAAATTATCAATAACTGAGTGTTTTAAATTTATGTCACTTATATACATAGCACACCTCACAATAGTCATTGTTATAGTTTTATCCCAAGTACATGTTTTACGAATCTATACAGCGACCAGTTTTAGGCCCCTATACAGCCGTGATACACCTACTCAGCGCTATAAAATCATCCAACGATCACTCCTTACCATTTCTTGGCGCTCTTTGGCCATACTTAGCCCTTGCGCCAGTAAACACTATACATCATCATCAGCTGGCAGCTCTCTATGGAGCTGCCTGCGCCAGTTCTCGTTCAAGATTTTGCCGCTAAGGCGGCGCTCGAGTAGGGCGCTCCCTAGCATTGACGGGTGCTTGGTTACAAAACTCGTGGGCGCACTTTGCAAGTGCATCACTCATGCTTCAATTAGGGCATATTTTGATTTATTGTAGTGGTGGTGTGGAGCAGAGTTAGAACACCCAACCCCAAATCTGAAGGTTGTAAGTTCGAATCCTACTCCAGTCCACTACATTTTCAGGCATGGAGTGGTGCCTGACACCGGCAAAAAAATAAATATATATATTGCTGAGAGCTAGTTGGGCTATACTAGTTGAGGTGCAGCCAAACTAGGCAGGCCCACTAAGCTTCATGAAAGTCACTCCCCTCAGCAGAACAGGAATTGGCCTCCCTGGTGCAGTATTCGGCCACTACCTCCCTCATGACTCCAACAATTAAACCCATGGCCCTCAGTCTCCAGCGGCTGCGGAGCACCTGACCAAGGTGACGATCAGACCTGCGACGTGGCAGAGGGTGCTGAGAGTCTCTGGGTCCGGACAGGCCGCCAATGGAAACTGAACCTGGAAACGTTCAACACGCGCACCCTCTCGAGTGAGGCTAGCTTAGCAGGAATATTTGAGGAATTATCAGGCATTGCCTGGGACATTATTGGCCTTAGTGAGGTTAGAAGAACTGGTGAGGCTTACACAGTGCCGACTAACGGCCACGTCCTCTGCTACAGAGGTCTTCCAGATAAGCGAGAATCTGGGGTAGGATTTCTAGTCCATAAAGAAGGCAAAGCACCGGGAAGAAAGGCAAAACACCCATCACGGGGCCTGGAAAGGTCTCGTGAAGTAACTTCTATCTTTGCACACATCACTAACTTCTTTTCTAATATGGATACCCAAGTATTACAATGGAATGTGGGTGGACTTCTCTGCAATCTTGACGATGTTAAAGAACTCCTCCGGAAATTCAATCCAAAGGTGATGTGTGTACAAGAAACACACTTAAAATTAACACAAACTTTCTAAGGCAATATGTCACTTCCGCAAAGACCGTGATGACGCTCTCGCCTCGTTGGGGGGTGTAGCCGTAATGGTCGATAAGGGTGTTGCATGTCGGCAATTAAGCCTCCGAACGTTCCTTGAGGCAGTTGCTGGCTGAGCATTGTTGTTTGGTCAGCTAGTCACCATTAGCTCTGTCTACATTCCCCCTTACTATCAGCTTTCCAAAACACAGTTTCAGAGCTTCATCGATGAACTTCCTCCGCCGTACATAGTCGTAGGTGATCTTAGCGCTCATAGCCCCCTGTGGGGCGACTCATTGCGATGCGCGAGGGCGCCTTATAGAAAACTTTCTGTTTTGTTCAGGTGAATGTTTATTGAACAAGAAAGAACCTACATACTACAGCATTACACACAACACATACTCGTCTATAGACTTATGCATAGTGTTGAGCCCACTAATGCCATACCTGGAGTGGTCCGTCCTCAAGAACCTCTGTGGAAGCGACCACTTCCCAATTATGTTAAACTCAACGAAATGAGATGGATGCTTGCCACCATCACCTCTATGGAACGTAGACTGGCTAAGAAGCGCCACATTCCTTGGTGGAACGAAGATTGTCATAAAGCATACAAAAATCAAAACAAAACTTGGGGATTGCTTCAGGATTCTGCTATTGCCGAAAACCTTATTAATTTCAAACAGGTTAAATCGCAAGGCAGTAGGACACATCGACGTGCAAAGAGAGAGAGCTGGAAGAGGTACATTTCTGGTATAAATTCCTACACAGACCTAAAGGTGGTCGCAAACATTATTTTGGGATTTATTCGTTTGAACATGTGGTTCGCATTTGCTAGTTAAAACTGGAACATTCAGCCTTCAGAACGTACGTGTGCGATGCTGCGGGGAATATGATGTTTATCGTGCGTGTACGTCTTCAGTCTTACTTAAGCTGCTCACTCCGTGTTACACGGCGCA
Source organism: Dermacentor silvarum (assembly GCF_013339745.2). NCBI lineage: Eukaryota > Metazoa > Arthropoda > Arachnida > Ixodida > Ixodidae > Dermacentor > Dermacentor silvarum. Next base: position 53,028,700 of record NC_051156.1, on the reverse strand, counting down.
CGCACATGGTAAGAGACTGCTGAGCTCCGTAGTAAGTGGGAACGTGACGCTAGCTCGAGACAGCTATCACGTTCATGTGATACTTTACAACGAACAGTAGCGTCGATTGCGGCGTTTATTTGTAGCAAGCGCAGCTGTTGCGGTTGCCGACGTGCTCGCCATCGTTCTGACAAGTGAGCCAACAAGCACTTCATGGGTTTATGGCAGTTCGGAGGCGCGTCTGTCTGGCGGAGAAATTCGTAGCTCTCTTTCTGGGGGTGTTAAATGTGCAAACTATTCGCAATATGAACCAAAATTCAGTTGAGTGGTTGTTTCGCACTCACTAGCGGCTTATGCAACTTAGCAAGGGAGTCGGACTTTGCACTACTCAATTGTTACCTCTTTGCATCGGCAGGTGGCGCTACACGTCTTGCAAAACTCCAGAGTCTGATGTGTATTTTGCTCGGTGACGCCATCCAAGAGTTCAACCTCGGTTAGCTCCATTAAATCATCATCTGAGACAACGCCACGGGTGGTGTTCATAGTACGGTGTGTTGCAAGTGTTACTGGGACGTCCCCAAATGACACTAATTTCGGCAATTTGTCATATTGTATTTGATCCCGGAGCTCCAGGAGCAGATCACCGCTTGTCATTTTCGATGCTTTGTAGCCTGGGCCAAGGTCTTCAGTCAGAGATTTCGAGACAAGGAAGGGTGAGATCATTTTCACTGTCTTTTCAGGATTATCAGAGTGGATGACATGAAACCGTGGAAAGTTGTGTGTTCTGTTGCCAAAAAATTGAAATACATCTTCGGTGCGCCCTCATTTCTGAGGGCAATCAGGGGAGTTTAGGGAAAGCTCTGTCCATGAGTGTAGCTGGGATTTTCAGCAGCGATGCCAACCATCCACCAATGAGCCCAACGCGGGGACGTGACAGGAGCTCTTGTAATGGGAATCCTGCCAACGCCAGTTGTACATCACTGCTATAACCAAATACAGCATAACCAAGACTGGCTAGCCACACAAGGTTAACCACACACGGACAGTGTACAGGAAGTGTAATTTGAAAGCCACGAAAACCTCTTTATGATTTAAAAAAATTGTTTTGTACCTATTGGCTGTTGGTTGTGCTACTTTGATAATTGTTCTTTTTATAGATGGAAAATTTTTCTGTTTTCCATTTGCTCATGAACCTAGAAATAGGTCCATAAATTTCCTATCTTGGATGGGGCATCCCAGGGTCCTGTTTCTAGTTCATGAACATATTACTCTCGGCTTTCTTTGTACTGCGAGTTTCTTTTGCAGCTCAATAAAGACTTGCAGGGCCCTTGATTCAAATAATTTTGTAGGACATTTTGCAGCTGTGACATAGATAGCTGTGCTCATTGCGGTTCAGCTGGGTCAATTGCAGTGTACTTGCCTTTTAATGAGAAGCGTGTATAGCATTGCATGGAAATTCCAACAGAGGCCATTGAAGCGGAGCTTAGTCCTCTCGTTCCAATTCTTATCATCAAGTCAGCTTGGGCAGTGAAAACTGCCAACGATGGCAATGCACTCCTGAAGAGTGACACTGTGTCAAGAGAGATGCACTCGTAGTTGCCAATACAGAACAACACATAGGTTTACAAGTGGCAGTCATTCCTATTCGTAGTCTTGATGAGTATGCCGATGTGAAAACGAAGCGAAAATATTGAGACATTTACTTACCGTTTAGTTGCATTGCACATAGTATTTAGCTGCACGTTCATTGGCTGTGCTCCCGTTTCATTTCTCGTTCTTGAGACTCTGTTCTCTTATCTTTTGGGATAAGATAGTTGACATGTTGTCAATTGTACCCTTAACGCAAATGCCAGTCGGTGAGCCCCAATGAGTCACGGTATCAAACGACACAAAGACATCCTAAGGATGTCATAAGAATGTCCGACTTGAAATATAGGAACATCCCAGGGATGTCCCATTTCCAGCCTGAAAACATCCCAAGTGAAACAAAAAGAGACTTTTCTGGGATGTCCCAGGCTGCGAGGTTATTAGGATCTTTCTGGGAGGTTTTCGGGATGACCCAGACTGCACAGTTTTGAGAGGTCATTGGGATCTGAATATTTTTTTGTGTGTGTGTTAGCTGCTTTACACTTTTATGGGGCCGTAATTATGTGAAACCTCCCTAACACTCTTGAAACCCAGAAGCAAGCATACAACATGAAGTGATCACAAAAAGTGTTTACAGTAATACCTCGTTAATACGTAGTTGGCGGGGATGTGAGAAAAATACATACTAACTGGTAGCACCCTTAAACTGAAAAGCTTGAGTTAGTCATGACTTACCTCTCTCTCCACAGTGAAGAAAAGTCATGAGTAGCAATTTTCACAATATGCAGCTGGCTTTATTTTAAAGGAATGGACCAAAAGTCGGTCACTTTCATTTGCCGCCACGGAGACATTGACGTGACAACAGCATCCTCAAATTCTGAGAGACCTTGGCCTGACTTCGCCACGAGGCCTTTCTTCTCGACAATTCCCACATCAGAGCCACGGCATCAGCAACTTCCGTCATAGTTGTACCTGGATCGTATGCTTCAACATCGTCACCGTCGTCATCGTCATTCTCTACATCTTCAGCTTCACAAGGTGCAACAGTGGCACCAATCTCGCTATCTGATAAATGAGATGTTGCTATGTCTCTGATTATATTTTGGAACGACTCGAACTGCTGAGCCTCAGCATTACCTTGTTGCTCCAACACCTCTGTGAGCAGGCTGTCTAGTCGTCAGCACTCTCTTCGTTTTCAGGATTGCTCACATGCGCAAAAAACTTCGCTCAAGCGAAAGCAGTTTCTCGATTGCAGCGGAATCAGTCTGCTGCTACGAGTAGGCTAGGAGACATATTGAACCTAGCATGTCGATGCATGACGCTGCTCGCTTGCTGGCTTTGGGCGTTTTGTTACTGCTTTCGGGGCGGTATTCGTGTGTACTGTACTCTAACATGACTACAGATATTTTTATTATGTCGCCAGGTGACCGAGAGGCCTCAACTGGCAATAAAACACTTCAAACAAGTAAGCTTCCATTGTTTATTGTCAATGGTGAATGAAGCAATACATGCTCACAATTTTCATACAGGTCAGGTAGACTTAATGTTGTCCGTCACTGAGTTTACAACATACAGAAACACAGATAACCATCTATTTAATGGAACCCAAAGCTGAAATGGAGCGAAGTTTTCTCATCGTGTTCGGCGTGCCGCTAAAGCAGGGAGAACGAAGCTTCTTACAGCGATATTTATGCCGAGCTACCCTTGTACTTGTATTGCGTACAGTGCTGCTTGACGTTTCATATTCTCTGCGTTCGACGAGTTCAGCTAGATTAAAAAAAAGGAACTTGAAAAATTGCTCAGCAAAAATGTACTGTCAGCAAGATAAGATAATTTCGGGGCTGCAATGTCCCATTGCTCTCGTAACACATTGACGAGAGGCATGAAGTGTTGGGGGGGGGGGGCGTTATGCAAGATTTTACATCACATATTTTCTGCTCTTCATATTCTTCTGCTGCACATTTAGTGTTCAGGTGCGGCAGTAAAGGCTTTGACACAAGTGGATTACTCGTAGGCAAACCACGAAACGTTATGACGACAGCAGTGCTTACAAGGACTTCTACAAATATGGTGTGAATAAACAAAGACACTAAATCAACATATAAACAAGCCCAATTAATGCTCACAGATCCTTGGAAAATGTAACTTGCGGTTTCATGTTGAAAAAGAATCTCAGTATATGTATTCAAACAAGGCAAAGAGGTTGAAAGGAGATGAGCATTTCAGTTGAGTAACAGGTGAGCAAGGGAAGCCTCAGCTTGGAGCCAACGTTTCACCAAGGAAACATATTTGTGAGATCCGAGACGAAGACAAGTAGCCAAGGTTGAATACTGGGCATGTTGGTGTAACATACTATAGGTTGGATTCCACAACATTTTTCACTAGATACACAGAGAGAAGAAAAGTTCCCACGCTGTGGTTTCCCTTGCTCGTCCACTGTTGATTCGCAGAATGTTGAGCCGAACTTATTCTGCAAGTACATTTCAAAATCTTTTTGGGAGCATGCTCGGGTTTGTCATCTGCTGTTTGAAGAGAAAGAAAAATTGTTTTTAGTGATTTCTCAAGTTTGTGAAGTGTTGGCCGGTTGTGTGAGCTTGCCTTTTCTAGCTATCTCTTATGGTGTAGGGCTAGCCTAGTTATTGATTTCATGCAAACTAGCAATGAGCCTCTTGTAGTAAACAAATGTAAAATACTTGTATCCAGATCTAATTCTAATCCTAGCACTTGCCATAACATTCCCTTATATTTTGTGATGTCATATAAATATCTCGGTGTACACATTACAAATAACTTAAATTGTACCGTTAATATAGAGTATGTCATTAGCAATGCTAATAACATGATCTGGTACTAATTATGGCGCAACTTTTCCAAAGCACCGTTTACTTTAGAACTACAGCTTTACAAGACTAATATGCTCGAAACTTGAATACGCATCTGCAATACGGGATCCTAGTCGCATTAATCTTATTACTTCACTTGAACTAGTACAAGATAACTCGTTTCATTATTTCTAATTATAACCGCACCTTGAGTATAACCTCAATGTAAAATAACCTAGCACTTATCCACTAGCTAATCGCCGCAAAGTCGCCCATCTTTTGCTATTTAATAAATTTTTCTATCATACCGCACTTCATGACGACTTCATTCTGTGGCCTCAGTGCATTTCAAACTGTGTCGATCATCGCAGTAAGGTAGGAATTGATTCATGTAACACGAAGTCTTTCAATCTTTCATCTCCCGTACATCTCAGAAATGGAACCATCAAGTATCGTAGCCATCACAGATAACAAACTTTTTTGCAAAACATTAGCTAACATTGTATAATCAGGAGAATCATTATGTTACTAGAACTCACTGCACTTGTTTGTTTTACTCTACTACTTTGTGACCACTCCCCTCTTTAATGCCATGTGGCCCTGAGGGTACTTTAAACAAAAAATAAAATAATAAAATGAAGACTGACTGCCAGAGTTTCAGTCAACGTGATGTATCATTACCTTAAAATTGCATTGAGCGCTTTTGATCATTTTAAAATTCTTTGCAGTTTCATGTAACAAATTATCGTTGTGAGGGAGCATGTGCTACTTCGTGGTACTAATGCCCATCAAGCTGATTTGCAAGGAGCAGATGACAGAGTTTGTGCATTAGCAAGTAGGAGCTTGCTACATTGTTTGTTCTGGTTGCCATGGCTATAATGACTGGAAAAGAAACAAGTTGGGACTCAACATGTTACTTCTATTGTCATAAAATGCCCTTAAAAGCAACTAAGCTTGTATGTCAAATTTCTCATTCCCACTCGGTATGATACAGAACTGTAGACTGCTGCTTTCCCAATAGGGCTCACACCTCTCTATCTGGTAAACTTCCAAACATTTCATGGTGAGGCACGTAGTTCAAGAAGACCTGTTGTCATTGTGCTTACACGTGAGCTTCTTGTGGCTTAGCGTGGGCAGCTTGCAGACCAGTAATCTCTCTTTTGTCCGTCTTCCTGGAAAGACAAATGACGAAGCCATGACACACATGCAAGTAAAAAATGGTGAAACAAAAGTTAGTCCCATAAATAAACAAATCGTGGTTCTAGTTGAAGCGTTCAGAAACATACCCTGGGAGGATTCGGGTCCTTGATGTTACTTCCAGTGGTGCCACGTTCACGGTTGACTTGCACATCCAGAGACAGTAGAGTCCAAAGGGACGAGTACAAATATGAGCAGCGTCTTGGAGGCTGGAGTCGAAAGAAAAAAAAGCCTCAATTACTATGGTGGAAATGTGGGTGAGCTTGTGATTCATGTATGACAAAGAACAGTGCACAAAATGCTCCATGACAGAAAATCACAGACACAACACTGTTTTGAGTGTACATTTCTTTCAGTGGTGTCCTTGTGTGGGCTGTGCTTAGTCAAGCCTCGATTAGATAACAATTGTTTCTGCCAGATACTAGTAATAAACATGTTCATTTTATTATGTCTCAAATGCAATTAATCTAACTACAGTGTATCAAAGGAAGTACATTTGCCACTAATGTGCAGTGAATTTATCGCGGTGTGTCATTTATGCAGAAACAGCCAAAGCTTTATTAGTTATGCTGTACACATGTTCGCAACTTTAGCAGCTTGGCAAAATAGCATGAGCCTCGTTTGAATTGCTTTGGAAGGGCAATAACTTTATAATTACCATTTTCTACTTTTAAGAAATGACTACAGGAATCTGTTTTATCTGCCTCGCACACAAAGAATTCAAAGTTAAAAATGCGAAGCACTGCTTTTTTACTCACCAGGCGCACACGCCCGGGGGCTGCAAGGTTAATCCGCTTTCGTGGGTAGTCTTCAAGCAGACTGTGCTCGGTTCCAACGATGAATTTTCGCGCTGGCTAGCACTTTTTTTTTTTCAAACAACATGTCATTACGCGGCCAGACGCGGCAGATCACTAACGGCGGAAGTCTTGCATGCAGCCGTTAGGCTAGTGAAACGCCGCAGCTGATAAAGTTAACCGTCTTTAAACAAGTTCGCTTGGTGGCAGCTATCGAATGTTCGACGCATAAACTGGCTGAGATATTATTGATATGTAATTACAACGAACCTGCGTAAAGACCGTTTCACATGGCCCGATTGGGGCGAAAAAAATCGTTCTGCCACGCATGTTCCAGGGCGATTTTCGCTGGCAGCTTGCACATGCATCTTTGACCGCGCGATTTCCGTCGCAGCGACGCCCAAGGTTGCTCCCTGCTCACAGAGTATCCAAGGTATATGTAAACTGGTAGCGAAGCTTCCATATAAGCCCATACGTTCAAAACATGGCGGTTCTTCAGCAGCTCATGGGGCTTAGCGCCATCTGTATGTGGAGGGAACACTTCCGGCGGAACAAAAAATAAAGCGGATGCGACGCAATGTCCGGTACAATAGTGACGTCATACTGTTGGCACTGGTGCGAAAATTGACCTCAATATAGTTTTCGTAGGCCTGCCACAGCCAAGGAATCGCGCCGATTGCCTACCGGTGCAAGTCCTTGGTGAGTCCGCACCTGGAGTCCGCTTTAAGTCAATGTCTGCTTTCCATCTCTGATGACTAAATTAATATAGACTCATGACTAGACAGTGATGTTTAGGCATACTGCCGTTTAATTCACCGTGGGTTTACTAGGAGATTTCATCCTTGGCCTCAGCAGCGTACCTAATATTTATAGCGCTGTTTATGTTTCGCAGATACGCAGGTGTCTTAAGTTTACATTGCTTTTGTGGCTTGTGGGCTTGAATTCTAAGAAGCAAACATAACGCGTATTCATGCGCAAGATTATGACATTTCAATTTTATTCACTGAAATTCATAACACTATTTTAATACAGTGTACAGTCAGCACCGACTGTGGCAATAAGTAGGAAAAGTGCGTCGACACTACGTACATCTGTGAGCAAAAGTATACCCACCAGGGGTTGCGTGAAAAAGCCGATTCTTTCCTCTGCCTGTGAACGCAACTTGAAATTAAGGATTGCAGCCCAAACTTGGCATTGCGAACTTTTCTGTGTACCCATTAATTCTAGTTCATGCCAGTCAGCGCTAAGAAGGGAAATCCAGGATAAGAAAGAAGAAACAAGCTGTGTCGCTCTGCTTCACCACCGTGAAGGGCCACCTCCACAAGCCATAGGACATGGATGTGGACATCAAAGGAAGTTTTATCTTTTTGAAAAAGCATGGAAAGTGTACACAGTTTACTGCTCATAATATAGTGCCAGATATGGCGTTCTCCCATTTTGCGCCTTCGAATTATGCACCAAACTTTTTTTTTCAAATAAGTTTGCCTGCTTTGTGAGGAGACTCACCACCTTGCTCACTGCCTGGAATATACCCTGAGAAATCTCAACTGTTTAGCCTTTGCACTTGTTGCTTAGCTTGATGCTTCGTTTGGGCACATTGAAATTCAACATTTCTTTTTCGTGCAAACCAATGCAACCTGATTCGGGCAAAGCGACAAAACAAGGCATTATAAACGTCCTCTTCACAAACGGTGAGTGTCTTTTCAACCTTCTCATGAAGACGCGTACACAGCGTATGTCCTACTCTCTCCATGGAGAAAAGGCTACCGATGGCTTCCTGAAAAACATTTTCGCTGCCTTCAACAAAAGACACGAATGGAGGGGAAGGAACTGACAGACTTCCAAAGTCTTATACTTTTCTTATATAGGGACTTTAGTTACCCTTCTTTGCCGGAAATTGAGATGACGGTTCGCGCGGATAATCGGCGAGCGCTTGGTAACTTTTGGTAAGTGTTTACGCGCCCCACCGAGCTCGGTGATTGCTGTTTGTTTGTTTGTTTGCGGCGCTGCGCGACCGTGCTCGCGGACTCGCTCGGTGTGCCAAAGAAGCTGTCCGCATCGGTTTGGCGGATCGTAATGGGGCGCCTTCTTCCCAGACGGCGTGGAACGTGCTTTTTTTTGGGGGGGGGTTCTTTTTTTTTTTCTTTGCCAATTCGCCTCGTTCGATAATCCCGGAGCTCTGAAGAGCTTTATTTCGGGCTAGTGTGCTAAATATGATTGATTTTTCAAAAGAACGATGCAGTTTTGATTTTCTTTCTTTTTTTTCGATTAGTGCGTTCAAATTCTGTCTTTGGGGCTGATCATGGCGGATGCTTTGTGTAATGCCTATGATGGGGTAGGGAAAAGTTCTTGGCTATGCCGAATTGGTCTGACCGGGAAGTTTCTCGGCTTGATTTTTTCTTATTTTACCCGGACAGGAGTTTAAATTCGCTTCCAGTCAACGAAAAAAGAAATTCCGGTCGTGTAATTTACAGCAGGCAACTACGCAGAAGATGTAGGAACGAATAAAATGTGCTCCTGTTTTTGATTTAGTAATTAGGGCAGGCGTAGTTCTCGCAAAGCATCACGGCTTGCGTGCTCACAAAAGACCAGCTGCGAAGCAAACTGCTCCGTAAACATCTAAAATGAACTACATATATACACTTTATGGACTTACCTAAGGCCTATGAAATCGAAACTGAAATTCTTAGCAAAATGTACAGCTGTAAAAAAAAATATAACAAAAATTGCCGCGTTGACACTGAGACTTCTTTAATAAAAATAGGATTTTTGGTGCCTATTCTGTAGCCCTAAGCAAGCATTCCTATACTGTATTTTGTTACCACGTTTGCAAAACCACATTTATTACCATGCAGGGCATGGAGGATGGCCAGGCTTGGTTGATCCTACGATGCCAAAAACTACAGCTATCGACACTGAGAATATTTAATAGACTATAGGATTTTTTTGGCTATTCTGTAGCCCTAAGCCAAGCAGCAAGTGAGAACCATTTAAAAAAATAGTTAAAACACAGAAAAGAATGTGGCGCGCAATCGGTAATCTCTCGTACAATGCACAGACTGACTGGGTATTGTTTTAATTCAGGTTCCTAAGGTTAAAGAGGTATACATAACCAGACTTCTTCGTAAATATACATCGAAAATGAAGAGAACTCACTATCTCAAGACGTGGCTACCTTAATTGAAGATGTATCTTCCCGTCATGCCCGTGAGCACGAACGGTATGTCTTGCGGCTGTAAAAGAAACATTTTCTTCACAGCCGCAAGCTTCACACAGAGGGCTGTCAGCCCATCCAAATATGAAACTAGTGCGACTTGGTGAACACGACACAAGCCGTATATTGCACAAACAATGTTTCTTCATACCTTGGTAGTACAGGTGGTAGGTAGTCAATGAGGACGATTGTTCATGGTGCTGGTGTTCATATAAGTGACTTCCAGAAGGCCAATGTACTATCATGTGTCATAGAGCGATGTAGAGTGCTGCGTCTGTTTGAGAATTGAAGCGGGTGCCTGTCAGAGCAAATGGTACTAGGAGGTTGTCACAATGAAGAATCGCGATAAAGGCAGGAAGAGTGCTATTTCGCTTCCTACTGTCGGCGGCCTGCGAGAGATACTGCGATATAGACGTGTGCTACTTTAATGGTTTTACACGATTCCGTTTCTGTACACGCCTTCTCTCTTCCTACTCGTGAAATCCCATTTCCTTTCTCCCGTGCAGGATAGAAAACGCGAGACATTTCCTGCTCAGCTTCCGTGCCTTTTTTTGTGTTCTCTCTCTATATTGAAGAAGGAAGCAAGAGTTCTATGAACTATAAATACAGATAGTAGAATAACTAGAATAGTATGCGAGTGAGCAGTCAGTGAGCGGTTGAGGTGAACACCCGCAGCCTCGAGCGAGGAGGGAGCGCGCGGCATCGGCTGGCCGTCAAACCAGAACCTGACAGTCTGGATGTTCAGACCCTGTAAATGCTGACACAGCACCAAAGATATTCATCACCAAAGGGCATAATTAGGACAATTAAAACTTGTTGGAAGGTAGGCAAAAAGCAGTTTTATTTGTCCAGTTCCTGTGCAGTCAGCAGGCGTCGTGACAAGCTTGTTTCCAGTTTTGACTAAGATTTGTTTTGCAGATTGAAAACACCAGGCCCCTTGCCTGCTCAAGCCTACACTTCATTTCAAATTGTATAAAAAAGTGCAAGGCAACTGAATTACAAAAGCATACCTGAATATCCTGTTCTTCCACCTAAAATTATAACTCTACCTCTCAGTGACCTCAACATTACATTCCGTTCGGTGTCTTTTTTCCGATAATATATTTGACAGCCACCCACATGTTCTATACATCATGAGTTGCTATGCGCATCGCACGCTCACCACAGCTTAAATAAAATTTGATTCATGCTGCCATTTCTTATAACTATAAGCCTCTTTGTTCATCATTCTCAAGACCTTTCTTACAATTGCGAGCCTCGCAGACGGCCCACTTGCATTCTTTCCAAGAGTACCGGCTAACTGCTCTTGATCACTTTGCAGTGCCTCAATAGTGCATTCTAATCAACTCACCTTCCGCATCTAAACAGGGTTTAGGTGGGGGCCATACCTACAATATAAACGGTATGACAGCGACAGCTAACTAAGCATGTTGTTGGGGTTTAACCTACTTTAGAATTTCCTGCATATAGAAGGAGAAGAAACTGCTTCTCGCAATGCTCCAACTTAGAACAATAACCCAGAGCTTCGCGTTATCATTAGATATGGAATTACTAGAAGCCAACAACAACAGATAAGCCCAGCATGTCAGGGTGAAATTCAAACAAATAATATACATGTCACACCTGCATGCTCAATGTTAATGAACCATTCGCATATTTTAGATGTGATTGCCATGCAAATGGCTCTACCCAACCAGGAACTGCGGCCCTATCCCTACAGGCACCATGGGCATGTCAGGGCAAGACATTAAAGAAAAGTTGTCCAGTTTCACCTGAAAGGCGAAGCATCACTGCGATAGCAAATTTGTAGAGAGCTATCCGAAGTAATGATATTAGCTTTATCAGCTGTATAAACTTGGACATGCAGCAGCACCGGCAAACACGCAGAACGGCGCGGGCAAAACCGCCGTCGGCGTTTTGCCCGCGTTCGCCTCAAATGCGTGCGGCATTGGTGACTGTTGCCGGAGCCTCTGATATAAATAGGCACTTGGTGCCGCAGCTAAACGTCGCCTCCCTTCCCTCCCCCCCTCCCCCTCCCCACGGCCTCTCGCGCATCGGAAGAAGGCGCGTTTGCCTCTACATATATGGTGATTGTAAAGGAGGAAAGAGACGCTTACTTTCTGCAGCCCTTAAGCGAGCACGGCGCAGAACGCGCGTTTGTTCTCCGCCGTGCGTTCACTCCCCGTGAAAGCGCGCGCCCCTCGCGCCCTTTCACTCGCACATGCAGCGTTCGGCGCGCGGCGACGATTTCATCTCCATTGACGTCATACGGAACCTCACGGTGACGGCTACGGCGACGGCAGAAATCTGCTTTTGAGTGTCCATATATTGCTATCGCAATAAAATTGTGATATTTAAAAGGAGTCGTGAACAAGTTAAAGAAATTCTGATTGAACCTATGCTAAAAGTTCGAGTAATACTTCTAAAGACAGCTCGGTTATTGCTTTGGTGTCTGTCATGTAGCGGGTTCACTTGTTTTCCTCGTTTACATGAAGCAAATTTTTCAAGTGGCTTTTGAAGTACACTAGACATGTGATAGCCGATGTTCTTGTATCTGACGTTACTGTAGCAAGTTTTTTGCATGGAGTGCACAGTCTGTAAGCTTGAGAAAACTCACTGAAAAACTGAAAATTCTCTATCCATTCTGCAGCTGTGCGCTTTTGACTGTTCTGAACATGCAAGAAATGTGGTCAAACTAAATTTACAATGGACGGAAATAATTAATGGCTGATGACCATTCCAAGACGATTTGATTGAGAAAGTTGATGGAAAGGCACTACACAGTGTCGCCTAGCTAAATAAAAATGCCTTGTTTTCTTATGCACCATAGCGAAACCTCCATGGCGGCGGCATTGTTTTCATGGCTGCATAGCGGGGGAATTGACCTTGTGCAATACTGGCTGTGTGTCTAGACTGCATACATTTATTAACTGCTTGTACCTGCCACCAGTGCACTTATCTTTTAATCTGTGTCTGAAAGGTGCTGGTGAAAACACCTATTCTTGTTAAGACGTACTATGGTGGGCTAGTGTGCTAAATGATGGAATATGACAGCGCACTTGGACACAAGTGAATAAACACGAGTGCTGTGTTTGTTCGCTGCGTTACGTCCTTCTATTGAAGTGCGCTGCCATATTACACCTATTCGGGATTGGCCTGTAATGCCTGTAAAGTACACTGTACATGGCGGCGTTCTACGAACTACCCGCATTTTTTCATCTCCTCTACGTTCCTCATACCCCAGGTCAATTCCATATCGGCTTCTTTATTGTCCGCGGCAGGAATTATTCTAATGCCGAAGTGATCCATTTCTGTGCCTTTGGCGAAGTTCCTGACTAGATCTACAGTAGGGCTTACCTCAGCTGACACACATCTGTATTGATGATGATGAATTGTGTGCTTAAACTTTCACTTAATGTTTTGAAGTATTACATATCCAATTAAACCAAAAAACAAACAAAAAGAACAACATTAAAAAAACCTATTCGTTAAGCAGGTAATTCTGGACACGCTGAAACTCTCGATTACCTCATGCGTCTGTGACGGTCGAGGAATCGCCGGTGGATGCTGGACGGGGTGTGCACTGTGGTTGAAGGTGAGGAGGGAAGTGGTGTCTGGCTCGGAGATGTCTGCGGGATGTATGATGGTGAGCACAGAGGGGGACAAGGTGCCAGCGGTTCGTCATGTTGAAAGCCACCGATCTGAGGGAGTATTGATGGACACAAGTCCTGCGGGTCCGTTCTGACGTTGTCCAAGAGGTTAAGGCCTGCGAAAAGCGCGCCACCAAATTACAAGATGGTTTTGTTGACCGTGATTTTGCGTCGTGCTCGCTGGCGATTTCGATATGCTCTGCGCTCTTCTGGCGAAAGGAAAGAGTTGAGCGGGTCATTACTTTAGAGAGACAATAAAGGCGGACTATTTAGTTGCGTTAGTAAACTGCACTTTTCCCCGCAGGGGCATCTGCGTCAGCAGGCGTTTGGTGTGTTGCTACACCACGGTCCCGAGCAGACGAGCATTGGACCCTCCCGCGCTTAACCGTGCGCGGCTTAGCCGTGTACTAGGAAAAGGGGATACTGGGGCCTGAGCCTATGCGGGGTGTTTGGACCTTCACGGCCCCTCGGCGGAGGCAACACGCCCCTTTGACCTCTGCTTCACGTAGACGGCATCCCCGGACTGACCCCCCCCCCCCCCCCCCGAGGGAAACCGGTAGTCGTCTTTTCCTATCTCTCTCTACCATCATCTTCGTCTTTTCCTTCCACTTTAATCTGTCCTGTCCTCTCATCTTTTCCATTCACTTCAACTTTTCCTGGCGGCAAGGGTTAACCTGGTGTGGCCCATGCTGCAAACACAAAAATCCAGTAATTGCAGAACTTTTCTCCCTCCTATGTGCTATTTATGCCTCTGGCCAACATGTAACGCTATGCTGGGTGCCTGGACACAGAGGTATTGAATGTAACGTGCTAGCAGACCGAATGGCAACTTCCTTAGATACAAAATCTTGCGACATGTCCATAGCTGTTCCATTTGTTGACCTAAAGCCATATTTGCGGAAAAAACTGAGAATGTACTGGCAACATCAGTGGGACGCTGAAATTCTTAATGAGCTCCACGTGGTTAAGCCACATTTGGGGTATTGGCCATCACTGACCAACTCAAGACGAAGTGATGTCCTATTCTGTCGTCTGAGAATAGGGCACACTTATGGAACACATAGCTTTTTGTTGACTGGCGGTGAACATCCATTGTGTAGTAGATGTGGAGACACCCTCAATGTTCAGCATGTCCTCCTGGAATGTCGCGAAGCACAAGCCGAGAGGAAAAGACACTTCCCCTTAGCGTACAAGCAGTGTATACCACTTCACCTAGCACTGTTTCTAGGCAAAGAACCGCTATTTGACATGAAGTCCGTCTTAGCCTTTTTAAATGACGTTCGTACACTCAATGTATTCTGCCCAAGAAATTCGTAGCACGGCCTCCTGCGAGAGGCCGCTGTTGCGATGTCAACCCTTGTTTATAGCACATGCCTCCGGCCCTTGTACTCAAGGTACCTGGTGAGGCTGTTGTGCTACTGGTCAACTATCACTTTTTCATTTTTAAATACGTGTAAAGTTATCACAACCTTCCACCTTTCAACTCATTGCATACGCCACTTCAGTCACTATCATTATTTTACTACCTATATGTTTTACGCCATTTACAGCGACAGTTTTTAGGCCCCTTTACAGCCATGTCACATCTACCATGAGAAACTCATTGCCCGTGTCATAACAGGTCATTGATTACATTACCACTTGTCATGGCGGTCTTTGGCCATACCTGGCCCTTGCGCCATAAAACACCACACATCATCAACCTGGTGTGGCCGTCCTACCTGGGTATACCATATTGGGTTATAGTAACGGCATACTGCTGGCGCTGTGCAAACTTGTTTTCATGTTCTGCCACGTCCCCTTGTTGGGCTCCGTGGTGGGTGGCCGACGCCGTTGCCGAACAAATCACTTCTTTCCATGGGATCCCCGAACCCTTTCTCAACCGATCGTGCCTCAAAAAGGGCACGCACCGATGCAACCTCGCTATTCTTGCCCAAAAACAAAAAAAGTTTCCCGAAATTCCACGTCCTTCTCTGTGAACAATCATCTACAAAAGCTAGAACAATTTCGCCATTTCTTGTGGCCAAGTGCCTAAAAGAGACCATTGGAACTGGTTATAAGGTAACAAAGATGGCAAGTGGAGATTTGCTCCTCGAACTAAAAGACAAGGAACAATACAACAGACTAGCACACCTCGTAGCCTTTGGTAACATCCCTGTTTCTTTGAGCGCACATCGAACTATGAACACAGTGAAAGGCTTAGTATCAGATGAAGACTTAATGACATTGAATGAAGAAGAATTACTGGATGGATGGAAGGACCAAGGCGTAATCTACATGCAGTGCATCAAAATCAGGCGGAATGACATTGAAATCCCAACAAAGCATTTAATACTTACTTTCAGCTCAACTACCTTACCTGAGACTCTTGAAACCGGTTACGTAAAACTTCTTGTTCGACCTTGTATTCCGAACCCATGACGTTGCTTCAAATGTCAGAGATTTGGTCACGCATCCCAGAGCTACAGAGGGCAGCTTATGTGCGCAAAGTGCGGCACAACCGGTCACTCTTCTGACGATTGCAATAATGACGAGGTACATTGTTTGTGAACTGCGACCGCAGTCACCCGGCATACTCCAGAGCTTGTCCAGCCTGGAAGAAAGAAAAGGAAATAATTACTGTAAAAGTGAAGGAAATAACATTCCGTGAAGCACATCAGCGTATCTCCTCGTTATTCTTGCTTAAAACATCTTTCGCCGAAGTGGTGCAACGGGGGGCGGCACCACAACGGCCTCTGCCGGCAGCCCGGACCACACCTAGTGTGCCGCGGCTGACGCCACCCGCCCCTAAGGTGGGAGCAGGCAACGCTGCCATGCAATCTCTCAAAGTGTCCACACCAGTGGCCTCTACAAGCTCCGGCAGCAGCCAGGGCACCGCAGAGGCCACAGGGGTCCGGTCGACCTCCGGCCCGGTGGGGGCGAAGACTTCGTCGCTTGAGAAAGTTTGACGCGACGCACACATCGCTCTCTGGAGTGGGTGTCCAGTGGCTTGCAAGACTCTATGGACACTAGTCCAAGCCAAACGGCGCTAGTAGCGTCGAAGGAGAGCCGAGGTTCTCTGGACCGCACCAAAAAAGACAAAACACCAATTAAAGGGCCTAACAAAGGCTCTGTAAAGTAAGTCACTCTTCCTTCTCCCTTTAGAGACACACAGCCCAATTTTTTTTCTTTTAACATGGACAACATCATACAGTGGAATATTAGAGGACTATTAAGAAACTTAGATGACGTCCAAGAAATTCTCTGGAAGTTTAATCCTGAAGTGCTGTGTGTGCAAGAAACACATCTAACTTCCAAACACACAACTTCCTCAGACAATACATGACTTTCCGAAAAGACCGCGAGGATGCTGTCACATCATCTGGTGGTGTAGCCATCATTGCTGATAGAAGTGTAGCGTGTCAGCATTTGAAACTCCAAACGGCTCTTGAGGTAGTGGCCGTTCGAGCCGTACTTTTAAACAAACTCATTAACATCTGTTCGTTGTATATACCACCACATCATCAGGTTCACAGACGCGACTTAGAATCATTAATAGATGAGCTCCCTGAGCCGTATCTGATTCTTGGTGATTTTAATGCACACAGTAGTTTGTGGGGCTATTCACGCTGTGATGCGCGAGGTCGCATTATTGAACAGCTGCTTTTTTCCTCTGGAGCATGTCTCTTGAATACGAAAGAGCCCACGTATTTTAACCTGGCTAACAAGTCATACTCTGCTATATATATATCTTACCATTTTATCGCCGACACTTTTACCCTATTTCAAGTGGAATGTGCTTAATAACCCATATGGGAGTGACCACTTCCCAATAATCCTGAGTACGCCAAAAGAAGATCAACTTCCCCCGCAACCCGCTGGGGTGGCTCAGTCAGCTAAGGCGTTGCGCTGCTGAGGCGTCGCGCCGCGGGATCGAATCCGCATTTCGATGGAGGCGAAATGCAAAAACGCCCGTGTGCTTGCGTTGTAGTGCACGTTAAAGAACCCCAGGTGGTCAAAATTAATCCGGAGCCCTCCACTACGGCGTGCCTCATAATCAAAATTGGTTTTGGCACGTAAAACCCCAGAAAGAAAAAGAACTTCCCCCGCAGGTCCCTCTGTGGAAGATTGACCCAGCCGATTGGGAACGGTACCGAACTCTTACTTACATGACGTGGACTGAGATGTCCTGTCTAACCATAGATGATGCTGTTACATATTTTACAGCTTTTATACTTGATGCCGCCTGTAAATGTATTACTCAAGCGAGCGGCATGGGCTCCAAGCTCCGTGTTCCCTGGTGAAACGATGCATGTAGGCAAGCACGGAGGAACGAGAACAAAGTGTGGGCGCTGCTTCGCGATTCTCTAACAGCAGAAAACCTGGAAAACTTTAAGCATGTCGAATCCCGGGCAAGGAGAACGCGTGGACGAGCAAGACGAGAGTTGGGCAAAGTTTATATCAAGCATAAATTCTTACACAGATGAGAGAAAAGTCTGGAATAGAGTGAAGAAAGTTAACGGGCATCAAACGTATTCCCTGCCTATAGTAAAAAGCCACAGAGAAAGCTTCGAAGATCAAGCAAACTTTCTTCGTGCACATTTTGAACAGATATCGAGCTCCTCGCACTACAAAACCTTCCGAAAGTACAAAACGCGAATAGAGCAACAAAAGTTAGAAAGAAAGTGTGCATGAAGTGAGGCGTACAACAAATCATTCTGCATAGCAGAACTGCAGGCAGCACTGAACTGTTGTAATACATCCGCCCCAGGTTCAGACTGCATAATATATGATATGTTGAAACAACTACCCTCTGAAACACAAAAAACCCTCCTTTCCTTTTACAATGTTATATGGTTTTCCGGCGAGATCCCCTCTGTTTGGAAGGGGGTTATTATAATTCCAATTCTGAAGCACGGAAAGGATGCTTCCTCTGTATCAAGTTACAGACCTATAGCGTTAACAAGCTGCCTCTGCAAAGTATCTGAAAAAATGAATAACTGTTGCTTACTACACTTCCTTGAATCAAACAAATTGCTCGGCCCATACCCGTGCGGGTTTCGGGAAGGTCGATCCACCGATGACCACCTCATACATATCGAGGCACGTATCCGTGAAGCTTTTGTTCATAAGCAACTTTTCTTATCTGTATTCCTTGATATGGAGAAAGCCTATGATACTATGTGGCGGTTTGGGATATTGAGAGACCTCTCACACTTAGGTATACGCGGCAATATGTTCAATGTTATCGAAAGTGATCTGTCTAATTGCTAATTGCGCATTCGGTGTTCGAGTAGGCAATGTGTTGTCACGCAAATTTGTACAGGAAACTGGAGTGCCGCAGGGCGGGGTGCTCAGCTGCACGCTTTTTATAGTAAAAATGAATTCGCTTCGTCTATACATACCACGTAACATCTTCTATACAACATATGTTGACGATGTGCAGATTGGATTTCAATCAAGTTCTCTCATAATCTGTGAGCGACAGGTCGAGCTTGGTCTCAACAAGGTCTCCAAATGGGCTGATGAGAATGGGTTCAGACTGAACCCACAAAAAAAGCACTTGTATAGTTTTCTCTAGAAAAAGAGGCCTGCGCTCTGATCCTGAAGTTGTGTTGCATGGTGAGCGTCTGCCTGTAAACAGGGAGCATAAATTTTAGGCATAATTTGAGACGCAAAATTAACCTTTGTACAGCACATAAAGTATCTTAAGACCAAATGTATGAAAACAATGAATATCTTGAAGGTGCTGTCACGCACAACCTGGGGTAGTGATAGAAAATGTCTTATGAACTTGTATAAAAGCCTCATACGCACACGACTAGACTATGGAGCCATAGTTTACCAGTCGGCTCCTCCAACTGCTCTGAAGATGCTGGACCCTGTCCACCACTTAGGCATTCGCCTGTCCACAGGCGCCTTTAGAACAAGCCCAGTGGAAAGCCCTTACGTTGAATCGGATGAGTGGTCACTTCATCTGCAGAGAACATATTCGTCTTTCTTGTATTTTCTGAGAGTGAACGCAAGCAGTGAGCAGCCCGCGTGTTCCACCATAAATGATTTGTCTATTTCTCAACTTTTTCGCAAGCGGCCCAGAGTGGCACAGCCTTTCTCACTGTGTGTTAGAGAGATAGCTGAAGAAACAAAGATTCCACTGCCTGAATACCACCTTATGCCCCCTGCTATACGGCCCCCGCCGTGGCAGTGGCAACTTATACACTGTGACACATCTTTCGTAGCTATTACAAAGCGCGCACCTGTCGTGCATATCCGAATGTACTTCCTCGAACTACAGCACAAATGCTCCTCTCCTGAATTTTTACAGATGCATCGAAGTGTAATTCCGGCGTGTATTATGCAGCGGTCTGTCGATCATTTTCGGATGCGGGTGTTCTGCACCCTAACACAACTATTTTCACAGTAGAGGCCTACACGATATTGGCCGCCGTTAAACACATTAAAAAATTTAATATCCCAAAGGCAGTTATATACACACTCTTTGAGCGTCATGCGATCCATAGCACGGCCTCGCAATAGAG
Source organism: Dermacentor silvarum (assembly GCF_013339745.2). Taxonomy (NCBI): domain Eukaryota; kingdom Metazoa; phylum Arthropoda; class Arachnida; order Ixodida; family Ixodidae; genus Dermacentor; species Dermacentor silvarum. The sequence goes on along the minus strand of NC_051156.1, from coordinate 53,008,939 downwards.
GCCTATGTTGCGGCGTAAGTATGTATAGCACACGCCTCCAGGCCCTTGCGCACAAGGGTCCTGCTGAGGCAGTAGTGCTGCTTGGAAATTATCAATAACTGAGTGTTTTAAATTTATGTCACTTATATACATAGCACACCTCACAATAGTCATTGTCATAGTTTTATCCCAAGTACATGTTTTACGAATCTATACAGCGACCAGTTTTAGGCCCCTATACAGCCGTGATACACCTACTCAGCGCTATAAAATCATCCAACGATCACTCCTTACCATTTCTTGGCGCTCTTTGGCCATACTTAGCCCTTGCGCCAGTAAACACTATACATCATCATCAGCTGGCAGCTCTCTATGGAGCTGCCTGCGCCAGTTCTCGTTCAAGATTTTGCCGCTAAGGCGGCGCTCGAGTAGGGCGCTCCCTAGCATTGACGGGTGCTTGGTTACAAAACTCGCGGGTGCACTTTGCAAGTGCATCACTCATGCTTCAATTAGGGCATATTTTGATTTATTGTAGTGGTGGTGTGGAGCAGAGTTAGAACACCCAACCCCAAATCTGAAGGTTGTAAGTTCGAATCCTACTCCAGTCCACTACATTTTCAGGCATGGAGTGGTGCCTGACACCGGCAAAAAAATAAATATATATATTGCTGAGAGCTAGTTGGGCTATACTAGTTGAGGTGCAGCCAAACTAGGCAGGCCCACTAAGCTTCATGAAAGTCACTCCCCTCAGCAGAACAGGAATTGGCCTCCCTGGTGCAGTATTCGGCCACTACCTCCCTCATGACTCCAACAATTAAACCCATGGCCCTCAGTCTCCAGCGGCTGCGGAGCACCTGACCAAGGTGACGATCAGACCTGCGACGTGGCAGAGGGTGCTGAGAGTCTCTGGGTCCGGACAGGCCGCCAATGGAAACTGAACCTGGAAACGTTCAACACGCGCACCCTCTCGAGTGAGGCTAGCTTAGCAGGAATATTTGAGGAATTATCAGGCATTGCCTGGGACATTATTGGCCTTAGTGAGGTTAGAAGAACTGGTGAGGCTTACACAGTGCCGACTAACGGCCACGTCCTCTGCTACAGAGGTCTTCCAGATAAGCGAGAATCTGGGGTAGGATTTCTAGTCCATAAAGAAGGCAAAGCACCGGGAAGAAAGGCAAAACACCCATCACGGGGCCTGGAAAGGTCTCGTGAAGTAACTTCTATCTTTGCACACATCACTAACTTCTTTTCTAATATGGATACCCAAGTATTACAATGGAATGTGGGTGGACTTCTCTGCAATCTTGACGATGTTAAAGAACTCCTCCGGAAATTCAATCCAAAGGTGATGTGTGTACAAGAAACACACTTAAAATTAACACAAACTTTCTAAGGCAATATGTCACTTCCGCAAAGACCGTGATGACGCTCTCGCCTCGTTGGGGGGTGTAGCCGTAATGGTCGATAAGGGTGTTGCATGTCGGCAATTAAGCCTCCGAACATTCCTTGAGGCAGTTGCTGTCTGAGCATTGTTGTTTGGTCAGCTAGTCACCATTAGCTCTGTCTACATTCCCCCTTACTATCAGCTTTCCAAAACACAGTTTCAGAGCTTCATCGATGAACTTCCTCCGCCGTACATAGTCGTAGGTGATCTTAGCGCTCATAGCCCCCTGTGGGGCGACTCATTGCGATGCGCGAGGGCGCCTTATAGAAAACTTTCTGTTTTGTTCAGGTGAATGTTTATTGAACAAGAAAGAACCTACATACTACAGCATTACACACAACACATACTCGTCTATAGACTTATGCATAGTGTTGAGCCCACTAATGCCATACCTGGAGTGGTCCGTCCTCAAGAACCTCTATGGAAGCGACCACTTCCCAATTATGTTAAACTCAACGAAACGAGATGGATGCTTGCCACCATCACCTCTATGGAACGTAGACTGGCTAAGAAGCGCCACATTCCTTGGTGGAACGAAGATTGTCATAAAGCATACAAAAATCAAAACAAAACTTGGGGATTGCTTCAGGATTGTGCTATTGCCGAAAACCTTATTAATTTCAAACAGGTTAAATCGCAAGGCAGTAGGACACATCGACGTGCAAAGAGAGAGAGCTGGAAGAGGTACATTTCTGGTATAAATTCCTACACAGACCTAAAGGTGGTCGCAACATTATTTTGGGATTTATTCGTTTGAACATGTGGTTCGCATTTGCTAGTTAAAACTGGAACATTCAGCCTTCAGAACGTACGTGTGCGATGCTGCGGGGAATATGATGTTTATCGTGCGTGTACGTCTTCAGTCTTACTTAAGCTGCTCACTCCGTGTTACACGGCGCACGCACATGGTAAGAGACTGCTGAGCTCCGTAGTAAGTGGGAACGTGACGCTAGCTCGAGACAGCTATCACGTTCATGTGATACTTTACAACGAACAGTAGCGTCGATTGCGGCGTTTATTTGTAGCAAGCGCAGCTGTTGCGGTTGCCGACGTGCTCGCCATCGTTCTGACAAGTGAGCCAACAAGCACTTCATGGGTTTATGGCAGTTCGGAGGCGCGTCTGTCTGGCGGAGAAATTCATAGCTCTCTTTCTGGGGGTGTTAAATGTGCAAACTATTCGCAATATGAACCAAAATTCAGTTGAGTGGTTGTTTCGCACTCACTAGCGGCTTATGCAACTTAGCAAGGGAGTCGGACTTTGCACTACTCAATTGTTACCTCTTTGCATCGGCAGGTGGCGCTACACGTCTTGCAAAACTCCAGAGTCTGATGTGTATTTTGCTCGGTGACGCCATCCAAGAGTTCAACCTCGGTTAGCTCCATTAAATCATCATCTGAGACAACGCCACGGGTGGTGTTCATAGTACGGTGTGTTGCAAGTGTTACTGGGACGTCCCCAAATGACACTAATTTCGGCAATTTGTCATATTGTATTTGATCCCGGAGCTCCAGGAGCAGATCACCGCTTGTCATTTTCGATGCTTTGTAGCCTGGGCCAAGGTCTTCAGTCAGAGATTTCGAGACAAGGAAGGGTGAGATCATTTTCACTGTCTTTTCAGGATTATCAGAGTGGATGACATGAAACCGTGGAAAGTTGTGTGTTCTGTTGCCAAAAAATTGAAATACATCTTCGGTGCGCCCTCATTTCTGAGGGCAATCAGGGGAGTTTAGGGAAAGCTCTGTCCATGAGTGTAGCTGGGATTTTCAGCAGCGATGCCAACCATCCACCAATGAGCCCAACGCGGGGACGTGACAGGAGCTCTTGTAATGGGAATCCTGCCAACGCCAGTTGTACATCACTGCTATAACCAAATACAGCATAACCAAGACTGGCTAGCCACACAAGGTTAACCACACACGGACAGTGTACAGGAAGTGTAATTTGAAAGCCACGAAAACCTCTTTATGATTTAAAAAAATTGTTTTGTACCTATTGGCTGTTGGTTGTGCTACTTTGATAATTGTTCTTTTTATAGATGGAAAATTTTTCTGTTTTCCATTTGCTCATGAACCTAGAAATAGGTCCATAAATTTCCTATCTTGGATGGGGCATCCCAGGGTCCTGTTTCTAGTTCATGAACATATTACTCTCGGCTTTCTTTGTACTGCGAGTTTCTTTTGCAGCTCAATAAAGACTTGCAGGGCCCTTGATTCAAATAATTTTGTAGGACATTTTGCAGCTGTGACATAGATAGCTGTGCTCATTGCGGTTCAGCTGGGTCAATTGCAGTGTACTTGCCTTTTAATGAGAAGCGTGTATAGCATTGCATGGAAATTCCAACAGAGGCCATTGAAGCGGAGCTTAGTCCTCTCGTTCCAATTCTTATCATCAAGTCAGCTTGGGCAGTGAAAACTGCCAACGATGGCAATGCACTCCTGAAGAGTGACACTGTGTCAAGAGAGATGCACTCGTAGTTGCCAATACAGAACAACACATAGGTTTACAAGTGGCAGTCATTCCTATTCGTAGTCTTGATGAGTATGCCGATGTGAAAACGAAGCGAAAATATTGAGACATTTACTTACCGTTTAATTGCATTGCACATAGTATTTAGCTGCACGTTCATTGGCTGTGCTCCCGTTTCATTTCTCGTTCTTGAGACTCTGTTCTCTTATCTTTTGGGATAAGATAGTTGACATGTTGTCAATTGTACCCTTAACACAAATGCCAGTCGGTGAGCCCCAATGAGTCACGGTATCAAACGACACAAAGACATCCTAAGGATGTCATAAGAATGTCCGACTTGAAATATAGGAACATCCCAGGGATGTCCCATTTCCAGCCTGAAAACATCCCAAGTGAAACAAAAAGAGACTTTTCTGGGATGTCCCAGGCTGCGAGGTTATTAGGATCTTTCTGGGAGGTTTTCGGGATGACCCAGACTGCACAGTTTTGAGAGGTCATTGGGATCTGAATATTTTTTTTGTGTGTGTGTTAGCTGCTTTACACTTTTATGGGGCCGTAATTATGTGAAACCTCCCTAACACTCTTGAAACCCAGAAGCAAGCATACAACATGAAGTGATCACAAAAAGTGTTTACAGTAATACCTCGTTAATACGTAGTTGGCGGGGATGTGAGAAAAATACATACTAACTGGTAGCACCCTTAAACTGAAAAGCTTGAGTTAGTCATGACTTACCTCTCTCTCCACAGTGAAGAAAAGTCATGAGTAGCAATTTTCACAATATGCAGCTGGCTTTATTTTAAAGGAATGGACCAAAAGTCGGTCACTTTCATTTGCCGCCACGGAGACATTGACGTGACAACAGCATCCTCAAATTCTGAGAGACCTTGGCCTGACTTCGCCACGAGGCCTTTCTTCTCGACAAATTCCCACATCAGAGCCACGGCATCAGCAACTTCCGTCATAGTTGTACCTGGATCGTATGCTTCAACATCGTCACCGTCGTCATCGTCATTCTCTACATCTTCAGCTTCACAAGGTGCAACAGTGGCACCAATCTCGCTATCTGATAAATGAGATGTTGCTATGTCTCTGATTATATTTTGGAACGACTCGAACTGCTGAGCCTCAGCATTACCTTGTTGCTCCAACACCTATGTGAGCAGGCTGTCTAGTCGTCAGCACTCTCTTCGTTTTCAGGATTGCTCACATGCGCAAAAAACTTCGCTCAAGCAAAGCAGTTTCTCGATTGCAGCGGAATCAGTCTGCTGCTACGAGTAGGCTAGGAGACATATTGAACCTAGCATGTCGATGCATGACGCTGCTCGCTTGCTGGCTTTGGGCGTTTTGTTACTGCTTTCGGGGCGGTATTCGTGTGTACTGTACTCTAACATGACTACAGATATTTTTATTATGTCGCCAGGTGACCGAGAGGCCTCAACTGGCAATAAAACACTTCAAACAAGTAAGCTTCCATTGTTTATTGTCAATGGTGAATGAAGCAATGCATGCTCACAATTTTCATACAGGTCAGGTAGACTTAATGTTGTCCGTCACTGAGTTTACAACATACAGAAACACAGATAACCATCTATTTAATGGAACCCAAAGCTGAAATGGAGCGAAGTTTTCTCATCGTGTTCGGCGTGCCGCTAAAGCAGGGAGAACGAAGCTTCTTACAGCAATATTTATGCCGAGCTACCCTTGTACTTGTATTGCGTACAGTGCTGCTTGACGTTTCATATTCTCTGCGTTCGACGAGTTCAGCTAGATTAAAAAAAAAGGAACATGAAAAATTGCTCAGCAAAAATGTACTGTCAGCAAGATAAGATAATTTCGGGGCTGCAATGTCCCATTGCTCTCGTAACACATTGACGAGAGGCATGAAGTGTTAGGGGGGGGGGGGGGGGGGGCGTTATGCAAGACTTTAAATCACATATTTTCTGCTCTTCATATTCTTCTGCTGCACATTAGTGTTCAGGTGCGGCAGTAAAGGCTTTGACACAAGTGGATTACTCGTAGGCAAACCACGAAACGTTATGACGACAGCAGTGCTTACAAGGACTTCTACAAATATGGTGTGAATAAACAAAGACACTAAATCAACATATAAACAAGCCCAATTAATGCTCACAGATCCTTGGAAAATGTAACTTGCGGTTTCATGTTGAAAAAGAATCTCAGTATATGTATTCAAACAAGGCAAAGAGGTTGAAAGGAGATGAGCATTTCAGTTGAGTAACAGGTGAGCAAGGGAAGCCTCAGCTTGGAGCCAACGTTTCACCAAGGAAACATATTTGTGAGATCCGAGACGAAGACAAGTAGCCAAGGTTGAATACTGGGCATGTTGGTGTAACATACTATAGGTTGGATTCCACAACATTTTTCACTAGATACACAGAGAGAAGAAAAGTTCCCACGCTGTGGTTTCCCTTGCTCGTCCACTGTTGATTCGCAGAATGTTGAGCCGAACTTATTCTGCAAGTACATTTCAAAATCTTTTTGGGAGCATGCTCGGGTTTGTCATCTGCTGTTTGAAGAGAAAGAAAAATTGTTTTTAGTGATTTCTCAAGTTTGTGAAGTGTTGGCCGGTTGTGTGAGCTTGCCTTTTCTAGCTATCTCTTATGGTGTAGGGCTAGCCTAGTTATTGATTTCATGCAAACTAGCAATGAGCCTCTTGTAGTAAACAAATGTAAAATACTTGTATCCAGATCTAATTCTAATCCTAGCACTTGCCATAACATTCCCTTATATTTTGTGATGTCATATAAATATCTCGGTGTACACATTACAAATAACTTAAATTGTACCGTTAATATAGAGTATGTCATTAGCAATGCTAATAACATGATCTGGTACTAATTATGGCGCAACTTTTCCAAAGCACCGTTTACTTAGAACTACAGCTTTACAAGACTAATATGCTCGAAACTTGAATACGCATCTGCAATACGGGATCCTAGTCGCATTAATCTTATTACTTCACTTGAACTAGTACAAGATAACTCGTTTCATTATTTCTAATTATAACCGCACCTTGAGTATAACCTCAATGTAAAATAACCTAGCACTTATCCACTAGCTAATCGCCGCAAAGTCGCCCATCTTTTGCTATTTAATAAATTTTTTATCATACCGCACTTCATGACGACTTCATTCTGTGGCCTCAGTGCATTTCAAACTGTGTCGATCATCGCAGTAAGGTAGGAATTGATTCATGTAACACGAAGTCTTTCAATCTTTCATCTCCCGTACATCGCAGAAATGGAACCATCAAGTATCGTAGCCATCACAGATAACAAACTTTTTTGCAAAACGTTAGCTAACATTGTATAATCAGGAGAATCATTATGTTACTAGAACTCACTGCACTTGTTTGTTTTACTCTACTACTTTGTAACCACTCCCCTCTTTAATGCCATGTGGCCCTGAGGGTACCTTAAACAAAAAATAAAATAATAAAATGAAGACTGACTGCCAGAGTTTCAGTCAACGTGATGTATCATTACCTTAAAATTGCATTGAGCGCTTTTGATCATTTTAAAATTCTTTGCAGTTTCATGTAACAAATTATCGTTGTGAGGGAGCATGTGCTACTTCGTGGTACTAATGCCCATCAAGCTGATTTGCAAGGAGCAGATGACAGAGTTTGTGCATTAGCAAGTAGGAGCTTGCTACATTGTTTGTTCTGGTTGCCATGGCTATAATGACTGGAAAAGAAACAAGTTGGGACTCAACATGTTACTTCTATTGTCATAAAATGCCCTTAAAAGCAACTAAGCTTGTATGTCAAATTTCTCATTCCCACTCGGTATGATACAGAACTGTAGACTGCTGCTTTCCCAATAGGGCTCACACCTCTCTATCTGGTAAACTTCCAAACATTTCATGGTGAGGCACGTAGTTCAAGAAGACCTGTTGTCATTGTGCTTACACGTGAGCTTCTTGTGGCTTAGCGTGGGCAGCTTGCAGACCAGTAATCTCTCTTTTGTCCGTCTTCCTGGAAAGACAAATGACGAAGCCATGACACACATGCAAGTAAAAAATGGTGAAACAAAAGTTAGTCCCATAAATATACAAATCGTGGTTCTAGTTGAAGCGTTCAGAAACATACCCTGGGAGGATTCGGGTCCTTGATGTTACTTCCAGTGGTGCCACGTTCACGGTTGACTTGCACATCCAGAGACAGTAGAGTCCAAAGGGACGAGTACAAATATGAGCAGCGTCTTGGAGGCTGGAGTCGAAAGAAAAAAAAGCCTCAATTACTATGGTGGAAATGTGGGTGAGCTTGTGATTCATGTATGACAAAGAACAGTGCACAAAATGCTCCATGACAGAAAATCACAGACACAACACTGTTTTGAGTGTACATTTCTTTCAGTGGTGTCCTTGTGTGGGCTGTGCTTAGTCAAGCCTCGATTAGATAACAATTGTTTCTGCCAGATACAAGTAATAAACATGTTCATTTTATTATGTCTCAAATGCAATTAATCTAACTACAGTGTATCACAGGAAGTACATTTGCCACTAATGTGCAGTGAATTTATCGCGGTGTGTCATTTATGCAGAAACAGCCAAAGCTTTATTAGTTATGCTGTACACATGTTCGCAATTTTAGCAGCTTGGCAAAATAGCATGAGCCTCGTTTGAATTGCTTTGGAAGGGCAATAACTTTATAATTACCATTTTCTACTTTTAAGAAATGACTACAGGAATCTGTTTTATCTGCCTCGCACGCAAAGAAATTCAAAGTTAAAAATGCGAAGCACTGCTTTTTTACTCACCAGGCGCACACGCCCGGGGGCTGCAAGGTTAATCCGCTTTCGTGGGTAGTCTTCAAGCAGACTGTGCTCGGTTCCAACGATGAATTTTCGCGCTGGCTAGCACTTTTTTTTCTTTCAAACAACATGTCATTACGCGGCCAGACGCGGCAGATCACTAACGGTAGAAGCCGTGCATGCAGCCGTTAGGCTAGTGAAACGCCGCAGCTGATAAAGTTAACCGTCTTTAAACAAGTTCGCTTGGTGGCAGCTATCGAATGTTCGACGCATAAACTGGCTGAGATATTATTGATATGTAATTACAACGAACCTGCGTAAAGGCCGTTTCACATGGCGCGATTGGGGCGAAAAAAATCGTTCTGCCGCGCATGTTCCAGGGCGATTTTCGCTGGCAGCTTGCACATGCATCTTTGACCGCGCGATTTCCGTCGCAGCGACGCCCAAGGTTGCTCCCTGCTCACAGAGTATCCAAGGTATATGTAAACTGGTAGCGAAGCTTCCATATAAGCCCATACGTTCAAAACATGGCGGTTCTTCAGCAGCTCATGGGGCTTAGCGCCATCTGTATGTGGAGGGAACACTTCCGGCGGAACAAAAAATAAAGCGGATGCGACGCAATGTCCGGTACAATAGTGACGTCATACTGTTGGCACTGGCGCGAAAATTGACCTCAAAATAGTTTTCGTAGGCCTGCCACAACCAAGGAATCGCGCCGATTGCCAACCGGTGCAAGTCCTTGGTGAGTCCGCACCTGGAGTCCGCTTTAAGTCAATGTCTGCTTTCCATCTCTGATGACTAAATTAATATAGACTCATGACTAGACAGTGGTGTTTAGGCATACTGCCGTTTAATTCATCGTGGGTTTACTAGGAGATTTCATCCTTGGCCTCAGCAGCGTACCTAATATTTATAGCGCTGTTTATGTTTCGCAGATACGCAGGTGTCTTAAGGTGTACATTGCTTTTGTGGCTTGTGGGCTTGAATTCTAAGAAGCAAACATAACGCGTATTCATGCGCAAGATTATGACATTTCAATTTTATTCACTGAAATTCATAACACTATTTTAATACAGTGTACAGTCAGCACCGACTGTGGCAATAAGTAGGAAAAGTGCGTCGACACTACGTACATCTGTGAGCAAAAGTATACCCACCAGGGGTTGCGTGAAAAAGCCGATTCTTTCCTCTGCCTGTGAACGCAACTTGAAATTAAGGATTGCAGCCCAAACTTGGCATTGCGAACTTTTCTGTGTACCCATTAATTCTAGTTCATGCCAGTCAGCGCTAAGAAGGGAAATCCAGGATAAGAAAGAAGAAACAAGCTGTGTCGCTCTGCTTCACCACCGTGAAGGGCCACCTCCACAAGCCATAGGACATGGATGTGGACATTAAAGGAAGTTTTATCTTTTTGAAAAAGCATGGAAAGTGTACACAGTTTACTGCTCATAATATAGTGCCAGATATGGCGTTCTCCCATTTTGCGCCTTCAAATTATGCACCAAACTTTTTTTTTTCAAATAAGTTTGCCTGCTTTGTGAGGAGACTCACCACCTTGCTCACTGCCTGGAATATACCCTGAGAAATCTCAACTGTTTAGCCTTTGCACTTGTTGCTTAGCTTGATGCTTCGTTTGTGCACATTGAAATTCAACATTTCTGTTTCGTGCAAACCAATGCAACCTGATTCGGGCAAAGCGACAAAACAAGGCATTATAAACGTCCTCTTCACAAACGGTGAGTGTCTTTTCAACCTTCTCATGAAGACGCGTACACAACGTATGTCCTACTCTCTCCATGGAGAAAAGGCTACTGATGGCTTCCTGAAAAACATTTTCGCTGCCTTCAACAAAAGACACGAATGGAGGGGAAGGAACTGAGAGACTTCCAAAGTCTTATACTTTTCTTATATAGGGACTTTAGTTACCCTTCTTTGCCGGAAATTGAGACGACGGTTCGCGCGGATAATCGGCGAGCGCTTGGTAACTTTTGGTAAGTGTTTACGCGCCCCACCGAGCTCGGTGATTGCTGTTTGTTTGTTTGTTTGCGGCGCTGCGCGACCGTGCTCGCGGACTCGCTCGGTGTGCCAAAGAAGCTGTCCGCATCGGTTTGGCGGATCGTAATGGGGCGCCTTCTTCCCAGATGGCGTGGAACGTGCTTTTTTTGGGGGGGTTCTTTTTTTTTTCTTTGCCAATTCGCCTCATTCGACACTCTTTTACAGATAATCCCGGAGCTCTGAAGAGCTTTATTTCGGGCTAGTGTGCTAAATATGATTGATTTTTCAAAAGAACGATGCAGTTTTGATTTTCTTTCTTTTTTTTTCGATTAGTGCGTTCAAATTCTGTCTTTGGGGCTGATCATGGCGGA
>NC_051156.1:52973142-52997805 GCF_013339745.2 Dermacentor silvarum | reverse complement strand
AAATATTTCCGGAGCAAGAAATGCGAAAAGAGAGAGATAGAAGATTCTTTTGCAGGTACTGCACCCACCTATTGACCGAATGCGCAGTGGAAGCTTCCACGCACGACAAAAATTGTTCACCTAAATTCCAGCGTGCATGACCGAAGCACCCACGATATTACACTTTTGGAGAACACTGCTGCTCCCGAAAGGGTTGTTGAAATAAACATGGCCCTGGCAGTGATAGCGGGCATCACTAACGACCATGGCAGGAGACGTGGAACATCCTCTGAACTGCAGGCGTCACGTGATGAGGGAGCCTAAAAGCAGGCAACTGGCCAATAAACCCTGGTATGCTTCCCCGAACCATCAAGCTCTGCCTGAATCGAGACCTTTCCTGTGCAATGAACGAACATAAGGAAAACCGAGCGACTAGATGTTTATTTAACAGCATATAAAGCGGGCAGACGATGTCAAGGAAATCATAGGAGAAACTAAATGTTCTTTTTAACTTGAAATGTTAGAATAATGCGAAAATGGGAAATGAAAGTGCAAGACAACTTGCCAGTGCCGTGCTTACTCGTGGCCTCCGCATGGCGGGCGATAGCCGATGGCGACGGTGATCCCCCCGTCCACTTTTTGGTATTTGTGCGCATATAAGCAAAGCACATATAGCATAGGGAGTGTTAGCCAGCGACTGAATATATAAGGAGGTACGCAATATCCTTTCAGCCGATTACCGATAGTTGACAATCAGTTAAGTATTCCCTACAAGACCGCCTCACTCTACGTCTACGTACCTCTAGGGTCGGTAAAGGCAGCACAGCAAATTTGTGTAATCGCATATAGAGCCATTCTGATGTTTCGTGTTTGTCCTCGTATACAACGCTCAGCACGTTTTCATTTTGACCGCCGCATTTCCTTTTACCGACAGACTGGCGCCGCTTGCTCGCTGACGACGGCTGCGGTCGTAGGGAAACCGAGGGCACGTCACATTTGCTGACGGCACCAAGCTGCGGTGGCTCGACGAGCGCGGCCTTCTTGGCAGCCATCGATTTGCGTCGAGCGTCCTTCAGCGCAGACTTCGGCGATACCTTCCCTGCGAATGTGGTTGTGGGAATTCGTAACGGGGCCTTCATAGCCCGCTGGAACTCGTCTCACCATCTCACCGCGTTTATGTTCAGACCGCAACTTCATAAGCTTGAGGCGTCTTCTAAATTTCAAAATGCCTAAAAAAATTAGTCTCTTTTCACTCTGACCTGGATTTTGTATAGGATTGGGCTCCTGTTTGTTCGGGTTTTATTCTTTAAATATTTTTCAATTGTTTATTTTACAAATACTTTACATAGGCCGCATGGAGAATTCTGTAAAGGGCTAGTCCAGTAATATACACACATAAAATCAAAATACATAGACAACTCGACAAAATCAACAAAAATTAACGCAGTAAGATGAGATCAGGACCCCTCACTTTAACAACATACACCATAAAGCAAGTTATAGAACGATAGTAACGATAGTAATTCAAATTTCAAAGCCTATAACACACAAAAAATCATAACTATATCTCAGAGGAAATACTACCACGGAGAATTAAAAAAAAAACAAATCACGATATATCTCTCACGTAAAAAAGAAAAAAGATCAACATATCGGCAACAGTAGTATGAGCAAGAGCAATAGTGGAGGCGGCAATTAGGAAACACAAGGTTGAGAGCATAGATACTTTTTTAAAGATTTACGCAAACTTTTGTGTGGTCTCGCTCTATACAACGTTGCCCGGAAGCTCATTTAAGAAACGTATAGCTCGTGGAAGTGTCGATAAGTTAATGCGTCAGTATCAGCGTACACGTGGCGCTAGGCTAACAGTTATGCAGGTCTGCGTGAAGTTCCATAAGCGAAATAAAGGTGTACAGAGGATGTCATACTGCAGTGAACGAATTTGTGAAACGGCGATAAAAAAGCAATCTCACGACCAGTTGTTACAGGCTTAAGTGAAAGGTCACGCTTAATGTGTGTTATGCTGGTATGTATTATGCGCAGTAAACCAACTGGCCTTCTTCTGAAAAGCTTTTACCTGTTAAGATATTGTTGATACGGTGACCAAATTGAAGAGGGGAACTGAATTTGAGGACGAATGAAAGCGACATAAGCCTGTTTATGTACACTGGATGGAGAATTATGTTGGTTAGGGTTTAAATAACCCTGTGACCTCGATGCGTTCGCACAGATGGAAGTAACGTGTAAGGACCAAAAAAAATTTCACGGTTAGGCTGGCGCCATGGTACGTGTACTAAGAAGTACGTTCCACACTATTGGTACTAATTTTATATAGGCCGCTGGACTTACCAAGATTAGGGCTAAATCTTACAAATTTCGACTTGTAAACCTTTAAAGCCAGCAACCAGTTTTACACCACCCACCAATACGTTCAAGGCCCTGCTGAAGGGCGAGGTGGTCGCTATGCTGTAAATTAGGTGATAAATTATACAATCATTAGAAAATGTACGCATACAAGATGATACTTTGTCAGGCAGTCTTTATGTAAATGAGAAAAATTGAAAGGCCTAGGACACTGCCGTGCCGTGCGGTACCCTAGAAGAAATGTAACCAAGTGATGAATAATGATAAAGTACAGTAAATTGCTGCCGACTTGTGAGAAAATTACGGAGCCGTGGCAACGCAAAAGAATCTACATCTAACGCTGATAGTTTTAAAATAACGCGCCAGTGAACTTCATGATCAAATGCCTTAGCAAATCCAAGGCTTATGCATTCTGTCGGTACGTTACTGTTCACGTTAGAATGCAGCTCAGTACTAAATTCAAAGTGTTGAGCCGCGCAGTAAATGCCATTGCTGAACTCATGTTAATCATAAAAATAAATCAAAGCTCCTTTCTTAAAGAAAGATGGTTGAACGCGAAGCTTCGCCCATGAAACTGAATCAAAGTCAAAGTCCGAGGCCAACGACCACGCAATTAACACAAGACATGCTGAGCGGCCCGATGCGATGCTATGTTATTGATTGCTTGTTTCGGATTGTATTTTTTCAGCGTTGAAGTTGAATGAATACACATTTCGTTAAGTTGTGTAGCCTTTATTTCAGATAATGTAGCCACTGATTACACGCACACTTTCACGGACTGCGTGCCGTTGCCGATACACGGGATCGGCCTTACGGGCACGATCGCGCTCGCGCTTACGTTCGCGTACGGCAGCCTCTTCTTCTTCTGCTGTGCGCTGCACCCAAGCCTACCTATGGTGACGGCCGGAAATACCCGCCGTGGTTGTTCAGTGGCTATGGTGTTGGGCTGCTGAGCACGAGGTCGCGGGATCGAATCCCGGCCACGGTGGCCGCATTTCGATGGGGGCGAAAGGCGAAAACACCCGTGTACTTAGATTTAGGTGCACGTTAAAGAACCCCAGGTGGTCCAAATTTCCGGAGTCCCCCACTACGGCGTGCCTCATAATCAGAACTGGTTTTGGCACGTAAAACCCCATAATTTAATTTTTTTGACGATCGGAAATACATTGCGTGACGCGCGCAATGCAATGCAGATATATAAAGTCCATCTGGGTAGTGTGTCGTTGCAGTTCCCATCGTTCTTAACGGCACAACTGCGAATGCAAGCTGTAGTGTTCTACGATTGTGTGCGCAGATTGTTCTATTGTGAGCGCAGATGCGCAGATAGTCCCATTGTAAAAGTTGGCTTTCCTGCAGTGCGTTTTCAGCGCTCACGAACGAATCGGTGAGGCATAGAAAGTTTTGCTTTTGAAACTGTTATAGACTCTTGATATGAGGGTAAATATGAGAGGCTATTATAACTCAAGCATTTTGCAACAAATGCATTTCAAGGAAATGGGGTGGAAATTTCCAGACTAATCTTTATTTCCATTTGTGTGGACTGGCACCACATTGGCTATGTTCCAGTCAGTGGATAACTTTCTAATAATTAACGACTGCGGAAAGAAGTGGAATAAAATTCTGCTTGAGACTGATTCTTTCAAATTTTTCTGTTAATATCACCAATACCAGAAGAAGGAATTTAAGGCTGTATATGATTTGAGAAACACTTTGGACTAATTTCAATAGATACCATGTAGGTGTTAGCTTAATTCAGCATTTCGGGAAGATCAATGTTATCTTCGGTAGAATGCAATGATTGTATGCTTTGCATATATTTATGTCCACTGCAGGACGAAGGCCTCTCCCTGCGATCTCCAATTACCCCTGTCATTGCGCTAGCTGATTCCAACTTGCGCTTGCAAATTTCCTAACTTCATTACCCCACCTAGTTTTCTGCTGTCCTCGACTGCGCTTCCCTTCTCTTGCTATCCATTCTGTAACTCTGATGGTCCACCGGTTATCTACACCACGATTTTCATGGCCTGCCCAGCTCCATTTCCTGCTCTTAATGTCAGCTAGAATATCGGATATCCCCGTTTGCTCGCTGATCCACAACGCTCTCTTCCTGTCTCTTAACGTTAGGCCTAACATTTTTCGTTGCATCGCTTTTTGTGCTGTCCCTAACTTGTTCTCCAGCTTTTTTGTTAACCTCCAAGTTTCTGCCGCATATGTTAGCACCGGTAGAATGCAATGATTGTACACTATTATTTTCAACGACTGTGGTAAGGTCCCAGTAAGGATTTTGCAATGCCTGCCGTACGCACTCCAAACCAATTTTATTCTTCTGTAAATTTCCTTATCATGATCAGCATGTAGAACATGCACATGTAGTACGGGAGGGTAAATATAATATACGTTGCCAGGATTATCTATATTTCCTCAAGCAGGTTTTTCTCTCTTACACAATAATATTCAAGAAAAGAAAATGAAGGAAAGAGAACTGAAGTGACGAACAATTATGCCGACTAATTTTATGACAGGACGAAGGATGTACACCTACCGTCGTTGGCTGAGCAGGGCGTTCCTCGCTCTTCCAGATCGGCGCTTGCGACTCTCGCCTCGGAGCTGGCGCATCGGCGTTCAGAACGGTCATTTTCTTCGTGGGCTTTGTCTGCACACAGTAAAATCCAAACAGCGCCATGTTGGAAGCGTGCCAAACGAATAGAGAACATATAACAAACAGCCGCGAACAGTAATGTCAGGAGCAAAATAAATGCAAGGAACACAACTGCCAACGAGCTAGTTGGCGATGTTTCAGTACGAGAACGGTAGGGCAAGACAAGACCAGGACGCGTTAGAAAACAGCTATGGAAGCTCACTACTTTAATCCAGGTACCCACACCGCAGCTGCAACATTATGATGTGCATACTCTACAGGATGGCATGCGACGAGTAGAAGAAGCCTTGGGTGGATGGACATCACAACCTTCGTTGTCCTTTTGTGTCTCATACACGCATGCGGTTTGTAATGTTACACCTATGTCTTTTGTCGTTAAGCAGAGTTGTGAGTCGAGTCAGCGCCCGTCTTGTCTCCCCCCTTGTCCTATACTGCAGAGATGGGTCACTCAGGAGCTAGCCGGATCTTGTGAGCGGCTCTTTTTGAAGAGCGAGTGAGCGGTGGTTCAGTAAAATGAGCGGCTGTTCTTTTGGAGAAAGGGTTCCGGTTCTCTCGCGTTCAGAGAGCCGTGCCGATGCGTTCCGTCAGAGCCGTGTTTGCTGGGTTATGCTGGGTGGCGACTTCCGCGCCATCTATTAGCGCTACGAGAAAGCAACTGCCCTCCCGCCCTTCCTCGCAAGAGTCGCCTTCACCCCCTCTGCCTTCGGCTGAAGAACGAAACAACCGCCGCTCACTTACTGAACCCGGCTCCCTCGCTCTTCAAAAGACCGGCTCAAAAATCCGGCCCGCTCCTGAGCGCGCCGCTGTTTTCGCCACGGCTCCCTCGCTCTTCAACAGATCCGGCTCGCTCCTGAGCGCGCCGCTGTTTCGCCACGGCTCCCTCGCTCTTCAACAGATCCGGCTCGCTCCTGAGCGCGCCGCTGTTTTCGCCACGGCTCCCTCGCTCTTCAACAGATCCGGCTCGCTCCTGAGCGCGCCGCTGTTTCGCCACGGCTCCCTCGCTCTTCAAAAGATCCGGCTCGCTCCTGAGCGCGCCGCTGTTTTCGCCACGGCTCCCTCGCTCTTCAAAAGATCCGGCTCGCTCCTGAGCGCGCCGCTGTTTTCGCCACGGCTCCCTCGCTCTTCAAAAGATCCGGCTCGCTCCTGAGCGCGCCGCTGTTTTCGCCACGGCTCCCTCGCTCTTCAACAGATCCGGCTCGCTCCTGAGCGCGCCGCTGTTTTCGCCACGGCTCCCTCGCTCTTCAACAGATCCGGCTCGCTCCTGAGCGCTCAGGAGCGCGCCGCTCTTTTGAACAGCGAGGGAGCTGTGGTTCAGTAAGTGAGAGGCGGTTCTTTCGGAGAGAGGAAGCCGGCTGGGCTGTCTCTCTCGTTCAGTGAGCGTGAGGAACCGTTCCTAGAAAGCGCTCAGGAACGAGCCGGATCTTTTGAGCCGCTCTCTTGAAGAGCGATTGAGCCGTGGTTCAGTAACTGAGCGGCGTTTCTTTCCGAGTGAGGAAGCCGGTTCTCCCTCCTTGAATGAGCCGTGCCGGACCGTGCTGTCAGAGCCCTGTCTTCTGCTGGGTTTCGAGATTTCATTTTCTAACCGGCGAGTGGTGGCCGGCGTGGGCAGACTCGCGCTACTCGTACTCGCTCGCAGTGTGGTGTGCGCAGCAGTCCCTTTGGTTTTTTGTGGGTCGTGATGCCACCGAGGGGAGAAGTAAAGAAGCCTTAATTGGCAAAGGATGGTACCGTTCATTGCCTGATGCTGTTCGAACGATGTCTCACTACTCTCACCGATCGCACATCGTGCGCTGGTCTAATAACACTTCGAAGATGGGCTTCCGTGTCTTTAAAGACAACAGGTGAACGTACAGTTTACGTCCTGGTCTTCATTTGTGCTAATTAGTTTAGTCATAAAAATGTCGCCCATGACATGCACTTCAGTGCATTTTTTGAGCGTGTATCATTAGCACGTCATTTAAACGAGGCCAATGATCTGTTGTGTTGTAGTTTAACTTCATTTCTTTTTTTCTTTGTTTTGACCTGGCGTATGATGGCATGATCGCCAATATCGCGCGTGCACTCAAGAGAAAAAAAACGAAAGGTACGTGCGGCAGTTTTGTGGATCTTTCGTATGATTTTTGTATTTTACTTCAAGAAATGATTTCTACATTCATTTTGCATGACGTTACAGCTCACTCATATTATAGTGTACATACGTATGTGAATAAATGAATAAAGTTGAAAGATAATGTACAATCATTTTGTGTTCTTATTTTGACGAAAGTTGATTTTAAATTACCACAAAAAACAGACCAGCTTCTGTAATGACGATGCAGTTACGTATTTTTTTCTGAATAGAGTACGTCGCATTCTGCCTGTCACAGTATCATAAGCATTTTATCCCCAATATCAGAAAAGAAAGTTTCAGTACAACGAAAAATTCACGCTTTTAATATATGTAAAAATATTCTCTAAACATAGCGAAAATACCAATAACACGGTTATTAAATTATGCATATATCGTTTTTTTTTTCAACGCCAGATAACTATAGGATATGCATAACACAGGTTACACGTTTAAGTGAACCGGTGAGCCGTTCAAATGAACCGGTTCATTTCAGTGAGCTGAGCCGTTCCGAGCCGCTCACTGAATGGAGCCGTTTTGCCCATCTCTACTATAGTGGCCTTGCACTACCGTCCTCATAATAAAACTAGGCCTGAACTTAGCCCCGAAAACTCTCTATGCATTCGATATGATATACTTACACTGGGAGGATTGCGTCGTTTCGACAGCAGCGCACGCCTGCTTCACGGGTGACCTCGCGCACTATCCCTGATTAGATTAACGTTGCTATACCTCGTAACTCTTACAAACTTGCAATTTCATGCACACTGTAGCACAGTCGGGTACACTCAACACAGCTCGACTTTTCTGTTAAATACCTCCAAAGTGTGCCAAGTACCAAAACAAATTCTAGGAATTTACGTGCAAGAACGATTACGATTATGAGACACTCGGAAGTTGGTACTCCGGATTAAATTTGCCCACGTGGGATTCTTAACGTGCCTCTAAATGTAAGTACCACAGCGCTCTCGCCGCCATGAAAATGCGGCCTCCACGGTCGGAATAAAACCCGCGACCTGACTGCAATGCATTCGAGCAGTGCTGTCACAAGTAATCAAAAATAGTCCATATTTTCAGTAAGAATCAGTAAAAAACATGTTTTTTATGCTGGCGAAAAAATGTATGTGAATTTGTCGTGCCGTCAAGGATCCAGTGCACATTGTCAGCTCTATTAGACCCATTTTTTTCCACGCTCACGAGGGTTTCGAAGGGAATTCAGGGCGCAGGCTCATTTGCCAAGCGTATCACCCCTGGAGGAAGCCGAACGCCAGGCCGGGGCACGCTTGTACCCATTGGAACCAGTGGGTGCCCGGCGGCGGTGGAAATCGAACCCACAACCTCCCGCAGCCGAGGCGGGTGCTCTACACTCTTAGCATGGTAACGTTTATGGTAACCTATAATTGCCAGTAACTTATAACATAAAGGTTACTCGGTGACTAAAAAAATTTGATCTTTGTGTTTTCGTGAACTTCCGTCGCGGCTAGAGGTTACATGTGCCGAAGCGTATATTTTAAAGGTTACTGCAACGCCAAATGTCTTGTAACCTTTAGATTGTAACCTCTAAACGAGTTGGCATTCGTGGCTTAGGGGACCTACGGTATGGATTGGAAGTTTACTTATTATTGTGTCGTATTGCGATCCTGATGGGGTGTTTTTAACCGGGACTAACCTATACGATATGTAGTGCGGCCGAGGGAATGAGGCAGGTTGGAATAAATTAATATTTTGTTTACACCAGTGGGGATCTTTGGTTTCGCAATGTAGAAAAGAAATTTAAATCTTGCACGAACGTATGCTCAAGAGAGACAGCAGCAATTCATTCGTCACTGATCTCTACTGCATACGTGCCATTATAATCTAAAAGGAAGCCACAGAAACAGCAAACATACATCGGAAAATATTGTGGCAAACGATGTTGTGGCATGAATTATCAGTGCGGTTCAATGTGATGGAAAACCCCCCGCTACCACTGCAGGCATTTTAGGCTGTGGTATAAAACATAGACTTGTGTACCTGCACAAAAACTAAAAGCGAATGCATTATGGTGATTGAATGTATATTTGTACCCAATATTTTTTTTATTATTTCCTTGTGTATCAATGCTCCCTATATTCGCGTTTGTTTTATATTTTCCTGAAACGCGACACCCACTAACAGCGGGCGCACACTAAAGGTCGCACGTCGGCACACGCTAAAGTACTGTAAAAGCTCGACGACCGACAGAATCAAAGCGTAGAGCAGGTCGAATAACTAACCTGCAGGGCGAGAAAGATGCTTCGTAATCAGACTTACTTGTACACTGCAGCTGAATGTTCGGCCACCGCGCTTTCTTTCTCTTTTCTTTCTCTTTTTTGTATTTTTGACGTATCAGAGGGAGTGGTTCCTAAATTATAGCAAATGCTGGGTTAATTAGAGAACGCCAGACACGCACCAATTTTGCCCGCTCACTAACACGCGAGAAAGACACCGTTTCATTCACATGACAGCGGGCGACAGCCGCTCCAGTAAGGTCGCGTAGTGAGATGAACGTGCGCTCACAGTGGGAGGCCACAATGGCGGCCGGCCAAATGAGCAGGGAGAAAACATACAAATACAAACGAACAGCAACATCCTGAAACATTAGAATATTAGCGTCTTGATATATATATGGTCCTGTGATACTTTGACGGAACTGTAGTTTGATTATTATCTTTAGTTGCGCTAGATCTGGGGCGTCATCAAACGCGCTTCAGCTTCAGCCAAACATGAGCGCTGTCATATCTCCTTCGCATTGCGCAGCTCTCGCGATGCATGCCGGGAACAGTATCGCCGGTAGTCTCATTTTGAAACGGTCGTGTCGCGCTTTGTTTCATCGCTTTACCCACGTTTTTGCGCTCTCCTATTTGGTGGCGTGCGCTTACCAAGCGTGTTGTGTGTCTGAGTCACTCGTGACGGTTGGTACAGTTACTAAATATACTCCTAAATGCGCGCGCGCCGCTGAAAAGAAGCCATGAAGCCGGGCGTGAAGCAGGGACATGTTTGGCGTGCTGCGTGGCCGCTGCGACGAGACGCATTGCCAATGGCTAATGGCAAAAGTTCTTCGCTTACCTGAGAGTGGTGAGCATCGTTTGTGTTGTGACTGCTGTAATGAATGCCGAAGACAGCAATAAATGGTGACCTAGGTAAGCAATGCTTTCTGTTCAACTATTTATTTGCTGGTGTGTGTCTGTCGTAAATTTCACCTTCAATTCATGCTCATGCTCGCACTGTTCAGTTTTATTTAAGTGAACCACTTGCTCGCTTCCTAAACACTGTTGTTTTAATATTTTTTATCACTATCAGTCACCGTGTTGGTTATTCTTAAATCTCAAGCTTATGTTAAATCTCAAGCAGTGAAATGGACGATGCTGCCAGTGACAGCACGGAACTCTACTCGGCCAGCGGAGAAGACTCCGAAGACGGCTTCGAATCCGTACGAAGCCGCAAGGCGAAGCGGAGGAACCTCAGGACACCTTCATCTTCAAGTGCATCTACAGTGCAGAACATGAGCCGTCCTCGAGCCCCCGCCATACTCTTCATGCCGGTGGTTTCCTCGGACAATCTGCGGCATCTGAATAGGCAAGCTGTCTCCGCCTTCCTTGAAAGATTAGTTCCCAATGAAATCACGGACATAAGAATTAACACTCGCAAGAACATTCTCGCCGTAGATGTCGTGCATGCAACCGCGTTTGACATCTTGCGTACAGTAACCGATCTGAACGGGATCAAAGTGCGCTCCCACATTCCTGTCGACAAGGATACAGCAACAGGCGTCATCTATGACGTAGATGTAGCAATACCGAATGAAGACTTGCCTATCCTAGTCAAGACAGCCACTCCTGATAGTACCATCATCCAGGTATCTCGGATTGGCAATTCACGGTGTGTGAAGATAGTCTTCAAGGGCGACTCCATCCCATCTAATGTCAAGGTTGGCCATTTTCGCCACCCCGTGAAGCCGTTCATTCCGAAACCTCTGCAGTGCCACAAGTGCCTTCGGTTGGGTCACGTCAGAGGTGTTTGTAATCACGCTGCAGTATGTGCACGCTGCGCTGGGTTCCACACCACGGAATCCTGCCAAGCAACTGAATTTAAGTGCCGAAACTGCAAGGGATCTCATGAAGCCACATCGAGAGCTTGCCCCCGAATCAAGAAGGAGTGGAGTATTCTTAAGGAGATGGTAAGGGAAGGCTCTACGCACCGGGAAGCAGCCGTTTCTGTGAAAAAACGACGCTCCCGCCGCCACCGCAGACGTTCCCCAAAGAACGCGAAAAACCCCCCACAGCGCCAATCTAGTCCAGCAGCGTCATCATCTCGAATTGAGAAACAGCAGTCCTTGCGCGAGACCAGACGCAACGTATTGATTGACAAAGAAGCCCAGAAAAGTGCTTATGACGTTGCCTGGCCTGCACTGCCAAATGCACGCCCACCTGCTGAGCTTGAGCGACGTACGTCTCCTTCATCGAACGTACCTCTTGCTTCCGACAAGTTGCCTGAACAGGATGTGCAGGTGGTTATTCTGCTGAAGTCATTAATAGCTGCGATTCGCACACTTTTGGGAAATACACAAACTTCGACTGCTCGATGCGCTTTACAAGTACTGGATGCTCTCGCTCCTGTACTTGAAAGCTTACATTAGAAACATGGCTCGCCCACTTCTGCAGAGGCGACCTTTTCAAGAAGACGTCAAGAATGCCTCAATTCTTCAGTGGAATGCGAGAGGCCTGATATCACGTATTTCTGATTTTCGCCAATTTGTATATGTCAATCGGTTTCCGGTGCTAGTCATCTGTGAACCAAACGTGAAAAATATCCTCAGATTATCAGGATACGAAGCTTTTACCTCCGCCACGTGTGACAAAATCAGCAAGGTCCTCGTTTATGTTCGCAAAGAGCTCACCTACGTGGCCCAGGCCGTGCCTCCTCATGACGACAACCAGTATGTGTGCCTTAGCATAAAGAAGAAGAGTCTCTCCTTCACACTCGTCGCAGGCTACATTTCCCCATCAAGCCGTTTAGACTACACAAGGCTCGGAAATGTTTTGACGTCGACCTCCAGTCCTTGGATCATCACAGGAGATTTTAATGCCCATCACCCACTATGGGGAAGTACAAGAACCAATTCAAGAGGTCAGACTCTTGTATCTTTTGCTTCGGACCATGACCTCTGCCTTTTGAACGACGGCAGTCCAACATTCTTGAAAGGGTCGTCGTATAGCAGCTGCCTAGACCTTACTTTGGTGTCGCGATGCCTTACTTCGAGCGTCTACTGGTTTACTGACTTGGAAACGCGCGGAAGTGACCATATTCCTACTTACGTTGCCATCAAAGGTCTAAGCAATATGTTTTCCCCTATGGTCTCTCGAACAATTGATTGGCCCGCATTTCAAGCCTCGGTGAACGCCGAATGCCAGAGAGGCCTTGCACGTAGCATAGAGCTTGTGATTGCGGACGCGATGCATGCTGCAACGCGCTGTTTCTCATGGTCACCTGCTCGCACTGACTTCGACATTGAATTAGAAAGGCTTCGTGCAGTACGTCGGCGTGCCGAGAAGAGATACAGACGCACAAAGTCGATTCTAGACCTTAGGGAGGCCAGGCGCACGCAGAAGAATATACGTCGTCGCATGGACAAATTAGACAACGAACGATGGCATTCATTCTGTAACTCGTTGGACCCCCGCAAAGCACTCTCTCGCGTATGGCGAACTCTCCAGGGCCTTCGCTCTTCTCCTCAGCAACGCCACCCCTTTAAGGCACTGGCGCTCCACCAAGGCTGTCGAGAAGTGGATGTTGGAGAAGACTTTTGTGCGGAAATTGCAAGCGGCAGAACGCTACAAAAGGATCTGGAATTGTACGAAGTTCCCCTCATGCAAGTTTCGGCAATGGACGAACTTTTCTCCATGGAAGAAATGGAGGCTGCTTTAGCCATTTGCAGGCGTTCCTCTTCGCCCGGACCCGACAACGTAACATATGCTGCTCTCCGCCACCTTGATCATGAAGCACGAGAGATCCTGCTGCATCATCTCAATGTCTCATGGAGTGATGGTGTTGTTCCCCCTGAGTGGAAGCGTAGCCGTCTTGTACCAATCTTAAAGCAAGGAAAGTCGCCCCTTGAACTGAAATCCTATCGGCCTATTGCTCTCGCCAGCTGCGTTGGCAAGTTGATGGAAAGGATGATCCTCACGCGCCTCGAGTGGTTTCTTGAACATTACAATGTTTATCCAGACGCGATGACAGGTTTTCGACGTGGTCGTTCGTCGGTTGACAACGTCATTGATCTCGTGTCGTCGATTCAACAACAAAAATCATCGAAACGCATCTCGGTAGCGCTATTTTTAGACGTGAGGGGTGCTTATGATAATGTCTCCCATGAAGCAATTCTTGACGCGCTCGTGGCTGCTGAAATCGGAGGCCGCACTTTTCGGTGGATTCGTAGCTACCTGACCCAAAGGAGCTTCTTTGTAGTCACTGAAGATGGTCAAACTACCGACCACTATACCAACCGTGGGGTTCCACAAGGTGGCGTTTTGAGCCCAGTTTTGTTCAACCTGGCTCTGATTGGGCTGGCGGAATCCTTGCCACAGCCTGTCAGTCTATCAATTTACGCAGATGACATCTGCATCTGGGCTTCTGGAGTAACTCGCCCGCAAGTTCGCGCAAGGTTACAAAAGGCTGCAACGATGACGTCTGCTTATCTTCAGAGACAAGGTCTCGGCGTTTCAACAGAAAAATGCGCGTTAGTCGCCTTCACGCGAAAATCGATGGCCGAATATCCTGTGTCTATTAATGGCCAGCCTATTTTGTACAAAAAGAACCATCGGTTTTTAGGGATCACTGTTGACCGCGACCTCTCCTGGAGCCCCCATGTATCCTACCTAAGGAAAAGACTCCTCTCGATCAGTCACCTCTTCAAAGCCATCGCCGGAAAAGCATGGGGACCGTCGGTGCGTTCTATGCTGCAACTATACAAAGCGCTTTTTATGGGTTTCTTGCGCTACAGCACCCCGGTGTTGTCAAGCGCCCGGAGGACTAACCTCAGAGTGCTTGAGAGCATGCAAGCTCAAGCACTTAGAACTTGTCTTGGCCTACCGCGATGCGCCTCAACAGCTGCAACAATTGCCATCGCCAGGGAACATCCCATCAGAACGTATGTCGCCACAGACACCCTTCGAAATCATCTTCGGCACCTTTCCCGACTACAGTCTCAACGCCTTGCTTCTCTCTCGGAAAGTAGGCCAGATGCAACTTTTTCGGGCACTGTAACCTCCTATCGATCTTCTCTTCCATCGGACTTCACGCCTGCCGCAATACCACCTTGTCCTTTGTGGTGTCTCCGGCAGCCACAAGTGCGGCTCTCCATTCCAGGAGTTACAAAGAAGTCCGACTTGCCAACTTGTGCCCTGAATCAAGCTGCTCTACATATGCTGCATGATTCCTACTTTGATCGAATTCACATTTATACAGATGGCTCTTCGACTCTGACCAGCTCTACTGGTGCGGTAGTTATTCCGTCGGCATCATTCTGCAAGAAGTTCAAGATCAGCCACGTCACAACATCGACAGGGTCTGAACTTGCCGCCCTCCGTAGCGCAGTGCTTTATGTGCACGAACAATCACCAAATAATTGGGCTATATTCTGTGACTCAAAGGCAGCCCTACAGTCACTTTTATCAGCTCTGCGCCGCAGCCCACATGAACAATTGGTAGCAGAGATACGAGTACGCTACCATCAAGCGGTGGTCAGAGGCCACGACATTGTATTTCAGTGGCTACCTGGGCACTGCAACATCACTGGCAATGAATGTGCCGACAAAGCTGCCCGTGAAGCACATGACGAATATGAAAGAATCCCATACCATTGTCAAGAACGGATGCAGCGCGGCACCTCAGCAGTCTTGCCCATACTATAACTCTAAGAAAATGGCATACACCAGAGTTTACCAACCGGCGCCTATATGCCATGGACCCACAGATGCAATTACGACTTTTACCCGGTTTTAAACGACATGAAGAAACCTTACTGTGCCGCCTGCGATTAGGAGTTTCTTTTACGAACTCCTATTCATTCCTAATTGGAATGGCGGACAGTGCCAACTGCAGCACATGTGGTGTTGAGGAAACCACCAGACATCTCTTATGTGACTGCCCTAGATACGAAGAAGAGAGGATTGCCCTTCGGACTGCTTTGGGGCACTTAGACGACAGGCCTTTTACGGAGGAGAAGATCTTGGGCCCGTGGCCTCGTGCGTCTTCTATGTACAGGGCTACAAAGGCGCTGCTGCGCTTTTTGAAGTGCACAAGCCTGCATGACCGCCTGTGACGAAACTTAGCGATGAACGCTTGACTGTAAATGTGTGAGGTGTGAACTGTGAACTTCTCTCTTCCTTCTCCTCTTTCAATCCCTTCTCCCCCTTCCCCAGTGCAGGGTAGCCTACCGGGCTCAGCCTGGTTAACCTCCCTGCCTTTCCCTTATGACTTCTCTCTCTCTCTCTCTCTCAAGCTTATGTTGCACTTTTGTGCGGACGCACAACATTGACCTCATGCGCGGAACTGGTGTTTTGTGGTGATATTCAGTTTGTAATCACTTGATATTGCGTTTTGGCGGTTAAACTGTCACATTATTGTGGTGTTGTCTTTTGTACTTGTACTGGAGGGGAGTACGAACTGACTTCAGAATTCATTTTCGTTCAGTTTTTTAATCTTTAATTTTTATTGTTACCGACATTTCGTAGACAGAAGAGTGTATTCACCTTAGGCGTGTTTAATTATTTGTTTTCTGGTAGTTTTTCATCTGTTTGTGCTTTATTTATGTCTCTTTCATTACATGTTAATAGCTGTTGTTTGCAGGGCGACGCTAACAAGTAACTATGAGATTGTAAGATTACTTTTCTGTCGTTTTAGGCTCCGCTACACAGCAAAGAGATCGGAGAATTAGCAACTGACATGATAGCACCAAAGAGACATAATAATGCTCTCAACAGAGATGAGATCGTCCTCTTCGTGGAAGTATAAAACTTATATGTATTTGTAATGGAACATATTGTACACGAACCTTCAACATTTCTCTTTTTTTTCCCCTTCCTCGTGATGCTGTAGAAATTTGTGCTGCCAGGCAGCGCTGTACTCAGAGGTTTTTTCATTATTGCTTCATGGCCGTGAAGAAGAAAACAGACCAAGGCAAAACGTATTTTTGCTTGTGAAGGGAAAACTTTGAATTACCTTGTTTTGTATATGCAAATAAAGTAATCATGACATTTTCACTAAATGTTTTGTGTCAGCTTTCCTTCTGACAGCTGCTACTGACATCATTTCCAGAATGTGGGTGCTGCCGTCTCATACCTCTATAATTTTTTTTTCGATACAAGAGATGTTGCATGCAGAAATGCGTATACATTCTGAAATGTGCCGCCTTTTTAGATGTGCTTTCCACTTGTGCAAAATATAATTATTAGAAATCTCACTATCATGGGATGACATGATACTTTTTGCAAAAAACTTTCAACATGGCCCGCAGCAAAGAAATATGTTGTGGGACGAACATATTTAGGTGAATGCATCGTTGTATACGATGCATTCACCTATACAAAAGCAACATACTGTGTATTTCATCAATTATTTTGTGTTTTGCACATTTAATCCAAAATTACCAAGTATTTGCCAGCTTATTTCAAAAGGTACAACTGTCTTGATGCATCGTGCATTCTATACTAATTCCTGCAAGCTGCCTTGTGTAAATGACCTGCGCTGTAAAATAGCAAGGTGGCAAAGGTTTACACGTTGTGAACCAGTCTGTCCTTGAATATTAAAAAAGAGAATTTGAGACGAAATGTTGATTTCTGCGGAAGAAGTTTTATAGTCATCGCAACGGAATTTCAGCAATAATCTTTAGTACGAATTGCGCCATAAACTCGAATAATCATCATTAGTACGAATATTACCAATGTTTGACTGATTAGCATGTAAATAAACAATCGTGGTAAACGGCAGAGCTGGTCAATCAGCACTCCATATCCGGTTGCTGGAAGCATTCTGCCACAGAATAGTCTCAAAACACATACTGCGAACATGCCATAAAATGCATTGCTGTTCCAGTTGAGATATTTACAGAGTTTTGCAGCAAATATTCCATAAAATGCATTGCTGTTCCAGCTGAGATATTTACAGAATTTTGCTGCAGGTTGTGCAGAAAGAATAACTGAGACAGCAACGCACTTCATTGCAGATTCAATTTCTCTAAATTGGTGCCAGGCACAATTATGGCAAATCGGTATGCTTTCAGTACTGGCTGCCTTCAATATGCAATTACATGTCCCCAAAGAAATGAAAAAGCTAATTAGTAAAATTTTGTCCCCAAATGTTTTGACTATCGCGCAAATGCTGTCTGTCGCCGCTATGAAGTTTTCACAGCAATAAAATGTCATTTTGTCTTAAGACCTGAATATTTTTTAGTTTTCGACAATGAGTCATGTCCAAGAAATTAGGGCATAACCCCTGCGGCCATTTTTAGGAACGTTTTTTTTGTAATCTTTAGTATAGGCATCCAGTCTTGCACGATGCCACCCGCGCATCCTTCTGCGTATGCACATGAATTTTGCACATTGCTCTTTCGCCCACCCATTGAACTTCACTGCAGGGCACGAGCGTTTTCTGAGCAGCGTTTTCAGAAAAATTGTATATCGGAAGATCAGCCGAAGTTCAACTTTCCGTTAGCTACGTCGAAAGGATACCTTTTTCCGATAACATAAGCTTTTATGACACTTAGTCGTAATTTCCCTGCTGAGTTATAGCAGTGCTTTAACCTTGACCAAAGCGCTAATATAACGCAGCAGAGAAGTTATGACTAAGTGCCTTAAATGCCTTTCTTTTCAGAAGCGAGTATCCTCCTGACGTTGGTAACCGACAGTTGTAGAAATTTGGCCGATCATTTGAAGTAGAATTTTTAGTAGAAGTTCTGCTCAGTGAGTTACGCTAGTGCATTGCGGTGAAGTTTGGTTGTTGGTCGAAGAATCAATGTCCATAATTCATGGACATGCGCAGAAGGACGCACGTGTGATGCCTTGCAAGACTGTATGTCTACACGAAAGGTTACATACATAAAGGCTACGTGTACCTATACTAAAGGTTACTATATAGTAACCTTTAGCATAGGTACACGTAGTCTTTTATTTTATAGGTGCACAAAATTGTGAGAATATGCCGCTTTATTAAACATTACTTAAGTAAAGGTTACAATTTTATTTCCAACTTATAGGTTACAATCTTGTGAAAGTATGCCCTTTATTAAAGGTTACTTAAATAAAGGTTACTATGTAACTTTTCTTTATAGGTGCACAAATTTGTGAGAATATACCCCTTTACTAAACGTTACCGTGCTAAGAGTGTACCACTAGGCCACGGCTATATTACCTACCATCTGCTATGACCTCTAAGATTCTTGGCACGGTGCGTGGTTTCAAAAGCCACGCGGCTCACAGGAAATCTCAGTTACTGTAACTATTAAAAAAGACGCGTTGTTTCTACGGTCAAACTAGTTTTGGAAGTGCCTCAGATGACATCTGGTAATTGACTTGCAATTGCGTAGAGACAACTAAACACAGATCTAGAACAGCAATTTATATCAGATATGTTGCTAGGCGAAAACAGGCAGCGACTTCTGACGCTACTCGAAGAGTGAACCCACCTCTTCCAAGGTTGAAACCCCCCGAGCAGCCGTCAGAGGCGCTGACCACAGCCAAGGACGATGCGCGCATTCGGCGTGAATGCGAGTAAACGCGGACGACGTCAGCAAGTAGCTCTGTCTCATTTCAGTGCGTTGCCTCCTTGGAGATTCTACAGAGCTATCGAAGGAGCTCATGCGACATATAACTAACGACTGCGCACTGGTTTTGTGTACCCCCCGCCCTTTCCCCCGTGCGCATGCCTATGCACAAACGGATTATATCCTCAGGGTAAAGCGGGGTGCTCATGTACGTGTAATTTGTGTAATTCATGTAAGTTTTTCCTTACGTGTGTACTATATTTATTTATTTCATACTGATAGCCTGGGTACCAGGCCTTACGCAGGAGTGGCCATACATAATTTTCGATGGCAAAAAGTTCCAACATATAAAATCACAAAGACATAGCGAAAAAATGGAAAAGTCAAGGCGCACAGAGAAAAACATTGCATTTTCTACAATACAATGCGTCATTATACGACCAATACAACAGGAACAAAAATCAGGATCGGTTCCTCAGTGCATTCATAAATAAATCAACTGTTTCATATCCTACAATATCAGCTGGTAAACAATTCCATTCACGGGTTGTTCTTGGAATAAATGTATTTTATTGCGATAGCAATTATATGGACACTCAAAAGCAGATTTCTGCCGTCGGCGTCGCCGTCGCCGTCGCCGTAGCCGTCGCCGTCGCCGTCGCCGTGAGGTTCCGTATGACGTCAATGGAGATGAAATCGTCGCCGTGCGCCGAACGCTGTATGTGCGAGTGAAAGGGCGCGAGGGACGCGCGCTTTCACGGGGAGTGAACGCACGGCGGAGAACAAACGCGCGTTCTGCGCCGTGCTCGCTTAAGGGCTGCAGAAGTAAGCGTCTCTTTCCTCCTTTACAATCACCATATATGTAGAGCAAACGCGCCTTCTTCCGACGCGCGAGAGGCCGAGGGGGAGGGGCAGGGGGGAGGGGGAGGGAAGGGAGGCGACGTTTAGCTGCGGCACCAAGTGCCTATTTATATCAGAGGCTCCGGCAACAGTCACCAACGCCGCACGCATTTTGAGCGAACGCGGGCAAAACGCCGAAGGCGTCGACAATAGTTCTGCGTGTTGCCGGTGCTGCTGCATGTCCAAGTTTATACAGCTCATAAAGCTAATATCATTACTCCGTATAGCTCTCTACAAATTTGCTATCGCAATTGATGCTTCGCCTTTCAGGTGAAACTGCGACAACTTTTTTGAACGTATCGGTGTCATTTACAAAATCTATAACTTTCTTAGAGTGACAAAAGCGCACTGCGCTTTGAGATGTTGGTTTTATATATAATGTCTTGTCAAGTACAATCTTTTCATAAAAACTACAGAAAAAAATTTGAACCTTTCTGTATTTCTTTATTTTAAAGTCGTTCAAGTTCCGCCCTTTGCCAGAGGAGTGAGGGTGACGTCGGCCAGCTATAACTATTAAAGACAAATCGGATAGATTTTCTTTGAACCCTTTCTAGTTTTTTTTTATTGCGATAGCAATTATATGGACACTCAAAGGCAGATTTCTGCCGTCGGCGTCGCCGTCGCCGTGATGTTCCGTATGACGTCAATGGAGATGAAATCGTCGCCGCGCGCCGAACGCTGTATGTGCGAGTGAAAGGGCGCGAGGGACGCGCGCTTTCACGGGGAGTGAACGCACGGCGGAGAACAAACGCGCGTTCTTCTCTGTGCTCCCTTAAGCTGCAGAAGTAGGCGTCTCTTTCCTCCTCTACAATCACCATATATGTAGAGCAAACGTGCCTTCTTCCGACGCACGAACGGCCGTGGGGGGGGGGGGGAGGGGGAGGGAAGGGAGGCGACGTTTAGCTGCGGCACCAAGTGCCTATTTATATCAGAGGCTCCGGCAACAGTCACTAACGCCGCACGCATTTTGAGCGAACGCGGGCAAACCGCCGACGGCGTCGACAACAGTTCTGCGTGTAGCCGGTGCTGCTGCATGTCCAAGTTTATACAACTGCTAAAGCTGCTATCATTACTCCGTATAGCTCTCTTCAAATTTGCTATCGCAATTGATGCTTCACCTTTCAGGTGAAACTGCGACAACTTTTTTTTATTTTGAACGCAGTAAAGGGATCCCATACTACAGCTGCGTGTTCTAACGATGGTCTAATAAATGTCTTGTAAGCTAGAAGTTTTATGTCCGGCGTGGCATTTCCAAGCCTCCTCCTTAGATAACCGAGCTTTTTCATGGCCCTTTTTTCAATGTACTCGACATGTTCATTCATTTTCTGGTCAGATGTGAGTATTATTCCCAAGTATTTATGTGTAGAGACCTTTGATATAGCATGACCATCAATGCGGTAAGTAAACAAAGACGGTTCTTTTTTCCGCGTCACTCTCATTGCGACTCTATTTTTTGTAATTAAATGTCATTTTCCAATTTACACACCATGTGTGCAATGTGGACAATGCTGTATTTAAAGATTCCTGATCACTCGGACCGCGAATTTCTTGATACAGTATGCAGTCAACAAAATTTTTTATTTTTACAGGTACGTTTTGTACGATGTAATTGATGAATAACAGACGTGTAAATAAAGTCCACCGTAGTTTTGAACGGTCATTACAGAAAAATGTGAAACCAAGTTAGATCGCTGGATCACTAGCCCCGAAGTATATCATGATATTCTGCTTACCAATATATCACCTAATTGCGTAGGAAATGGAAACCTAAAGTCCCGGAGGTGCTCTTCAATTTCAATCGCCCATGCCAAGACGGACGAGTTGACATAATCCTCACGCGACCCCCTCTCTGTGGCGTTATCTGATGCTCAGCCAGTGTTGACGTTACATGAGAGGCACCATTGTCCCAAATAGGTGGCGCCGCTTCGACTTTTTCATTTATTTCACTTTCTCGCTAACAGTATCCATGTTCTCGATAAAAATGATGAATGCGTTATTGCAGAAGTCTAATCTCATCTTTATTGGCTCGTTTCAATTGTCGCTTGTTGGTAGTTCTTCGTTCGCCAGTAAAATGCTTTGATTGATTATTTGGTTTTTAGGGCGCAAGGACCAGTTCTGGCAAAGAGCGCCAAAAACATAATGCACTGACAATGGCTCATAAAGTCAATGATGTAACATGGCTGCAAGGGACCTATAATCAGTCGCTGTATAAATGCGTAAAATATATATGTACTAAAATATGACAATGAAAAGTGAGGTGTCCTATGGCCATAAAATATATGTTCCGGAGTGAAAATTTGGAGGACGCTTAAGCTTCGATTTTAAGATTGGAACGCGATAGCATTCAAAGATCTCTGGCTGCTTATCAGGCTTCCCGGCAACTGCAGCTTTTTTGTCCAACTTCGCCTCCGCGCGCGGCTGTCAGCGTTGCATGTAGGCTCCCTAGGCTGCCATAGGGTGCCTCGATGCCAGCGCTGCCGTTCAGGGTGGTGCCAACCTTTGACCGCCCCCGCGCCGCCGCTTTCTCGCTGCGACGCCATATTGTGTCACAGCGAGCCGTTGAGATTGCTTGGTGCCGGTGCTGAGTTCGAGGCACAGTGCGCGCGGATGCTTCGCGGACGCTTCTACTTGCTAGACAGTGTTCAGCCGCATGACTGACAAGCTATCAAGTGCATCGTGTCGACATGACGGGCTGTTGTGTTCCCAAGTGCGCCGGATCGACGCGTAAAGGACTGCGTTGTTTCCGCTTCCCCCGGGACCCAGAGCGACGGAAGAGATGGGAAGCCCAAGTAAAGCGCGATCACTGGAAGGCAACGGATAACTCCTGCATTTGCGAGGTAAGTGTCAAGAATGTTTAGACTACCGCACCGTGTTTTTCATTTAAATAAGAAAGTATTCTCTGATCCTCGCTCACGTACCTACGTTCGCTCACGAACTAAGTAATCACTGCACCGATGCTGTCTGAGTAGCGTATGGTTTGCGAGCGCGCGTCGCATAGGCTTTTTTCGTTTTGATGGGCGCAGTCTGTACCCTTATTTAGGACTGACGAAGATGCTTAGCCGCGAAATAGTCTTAGATTAGCTACGAATCTTCACGTAAGCCACCTATTTTCCTTTTTCACGGGAAGCACACATCGTGTGTGTCTCTTGTTTCTTTTTTTCTTTTTTCGGTACTGGTTATTTGGGACTAAAGAACGCAGTGCTTCGTCTGGGGAGAGCGGCTGTTTTGTACGTGGTAAGCGAAACATTGTGATTTTCTCTGATTTCTCAGGAGATATCTTGCGGACCTCAGGGTGTTACGTTACATAGCTGATTTTTTAGACTTGTACATATTTGTAGCGTGGTGATCGTAAGCCGATGGTCATTCGTGCTCATTCCTGATCGTAGTGGGTACTGTGACGGTCTTTAAATGCCTGTGCACGGTATGCCCAGGTGTAGTAGAGTTAAGGGGCATCATGGGACCAAAATGTTTCGGCGCTTTCTGGCATGGTGTCTGTTGTAGCCTGTGCATTTCTTCGAAACGTGTGAAGCGAGGTAATACAGCATTGCTCCTGCTAAAATTTATTTTTAAGCACTGTATGGGTTCTCTGTATTTACAAGGCAACTTTTCATATCAATAATCACTTTGTTGTTTTTACCTGTACTTAGAAACACCTTGAAGAGGACCAGTACGAGGGAAATCGACAGGATGGGCGCCGTCTCTTAAAGTCAACAACCCTACATCATCATGGACTATATTTTCGAAGTGAAAAACATTGCTAATCTGTATTTGACTGTCTTAGTTTCATTTACGGTTTTTGTACGTGATATGTATGCAGTGTTGTTTATTTTTTCAATGTAGTTATCAGTGTTCTAATGGTTATTTATGAAATGTTCTGTACTCGCCATCGATGTGTTTGGCTGATGCGACGTATTCGATGGTAGCTGATGTATGTATTCTGGCTGGATATCTTGATTAATATACCCGCGGTTGCGTTTTCTTGTTTGCATTCTTGTTTCGATTATATTGCGTGTAATAAGGTTGATGTACTCACTTGAACCCCCCCCCCCCATGTAATGAATAAATAAAAAAAAAAAAACTCTCTCTATCCCGAATTGTGTGTCGAGCCTACCTTGCGAATTAATTTTTTTATCTTGTCTTTCAACATAACCTTCAGGCGCCACACAGTACATATAATTTTTCATGTACATATCTCTTTCATGATTGATTGTACTAGACATTATAAGTAAATGTATTTGTGCATCGTTTGATTTCTTGTGTGTACTACGCAAGATTGACACAGACAAGTTACGTTTCATTTTCTCTACAGCACTAACTAAACCTTATTTTCACATCGCAGTTATTTTTACACCAGCTTAATCCTGTCAGCACACAGTTTTGTGGTCAAAAAAAGCAAAAATTGCGCGTAGATATCGTCAAATAATTGCAACGAACGCGAAGAGCACGCGCAACGCAAGGGAAGCTAACCGCCGTGCGCGAGTGGCTGGCTACGGTAAAAGAGGCGTGACGTGTAAACCAAAATACAACAGCGAAAAAGAAAAACTTCCACACACAGGGGGTCGCAAACCTTACATACCAAGCATCGAAGCGCAAAAAAATAGTGCGTATTTTAAACATACGGCATATTAAATGCGATTGAATTAGGCACCTTGGGGCATGTTCCCGGCGCCATACATTACGTCCTTCGACCTTCGACGAGTTAACGGCTATTGGTTATAAGATATGCAGATGGGACACCGATAAAGAAATCCTCATCAAGGCAAAGCACTTGGAAGTGCGCCACGAGTAACACTTTATTGAACGCAAGCGTAGCTGAGTCTCAGCTCGTGTGACACAATATGGCAGCGCCACGGGTTGTCTCCACCCTGGACCGGC
>NC_051156.1:52956184-52973042 GCF_013339745.2 Dermacentor silvarum | reverse complement strand
TTGCTATACAGTAGAACCCCGCTGATACGTTTTTCACGGGACCATATAAAAAAAAAACGCGACAGCCAAGAAACAGGAAAATTTTAGAAATGAGAGTAGTGTTGAACTGCACACAATTTTATTTCAATTCTTACGTGTGAAAAAAAATTCGCCCGAAAGCCAAAGTATCGATTGCGATTGCAAATTAGTAGACAGCTATACAAAGTAAGGATAGTAGTTCTATTGTCCGTATAAACTTGTAAACATTCGCTTATTAACTATATTAACAAGCATGGTGTCAGCGTCACACTCGATGAGCGCGGACACGCACTGTCAAAACGATGGCGTGAGGAAGCGCCGCTGCAACAGCGAGCGAAGTGACCTTCGTGCTGTTGTCTATCGCTTCAATGCAAACTGAGTGCCGAGAACACACAGTACGCACAAAGCTATGAGCCGCCGATGCACCTACACTGCCTAGACTCTGCCCCCAACACAGATCGCTTTCAAGATACGGTCCGCGCGCTGCCGCGCAGTACGCAGTTGATGCTAGAGTACAACGCCGCTCGCTATCCTTCCCCCCTCGCTCCCTCGCCGGTGCTTCCAGCGCAACGGAAGAAGGCGCGCTCTCTCCCTCCTTTTCTTCCTTACGCGCGCAAGATTTTGACGCGGTCATCGGCTCCCCTCGCACGCTTTCACTCGCGCATACAGAATACAGCGCGTGGCCACGGCATTATCGCCCTTGGACTTTATATGGAACATCTATGCACTAAAACCAATTTTATGGCCACAACACGTCATAGACACCATCTTTAGATAGCAAATACGGATCTCAAAGGCCACACATTTGCTGGCGGAAACCGAAAATATACGTCATAGATGTCGCCCGTGGCACTTTGGGCGGCCAATGCCATCGTCAAGTCACCAAGCCAAGCGACATGAAAAGTCAAAATGGCCGCTCGGGCCAGCGCGGGGTGACAGTTCGCAACGTATGATGCGGGAACGGTCCCACAGTTGCGACGCAACAGCGGGGTTACCAAAAGCATGCCATATGAGTGTTTTTATTGCTATACAGTAGAACCCCGCTGATACGTTTTTCACGGGACCATATAAAAAAAAAACGCGACAGGGAGCTGTGCCAGGACCGGCCGAAAACAATGAACAGCCAGGAAAACGCAGCACCCGGGAACGTAACAGCGGGGTTCTACTGTAGCAGTTATATGGACACTCCAGGTGCATTTCTGCTGTCGGCGTCGCTGTGATGTTCCATATAAAGTTCAATGGTGGTAACATCGTCGCCACGTGCCGTATATTGTATATGCGAGTGAAAGCGTGCGAGGGTGAGCCGATGATGGTGGCTCAATCTCACACGCGCAAGGGAAGAATGTGGGGAGGAAGCACTCGGCACACTTTGTCTTGGACAAAGTGTGCCGAGTGCTGATAGCTTCAGTGCTGAAATCCTCGTGTGTGCTGTGTTCTCACCGCTTAGTTCGTGTTGAAGCGAGTGGCAGCACCATGGTGAATTTGCTCGCTGCTGCTGCCATGCTTTCTCAGTCCAGCGTTTTGACAGCGAATGTGCGCAGTCATCGAGTGAAATGTGTGCATGTTTGCTTGTGCGTGCCCTGCGCCATGCTTGTTAATTTAGTTAGTAAGCGAATGTTTACAAGTTTATATGGCCGATAAAACTACTATCCTTACTTCGTATAGCTGTCTACTGATTTGCTATCACAATCAATGCTTCGCCTTTGGGGCAAAACTGCGGCGTTTTTGTGCTTAGCAGCAGATTGTGATAGTCGCTGAGCTGTTGTGGCATGTCCAGGCTGTGACCATGCTGAGTCATTCTGCTTCCTTGCCAGCAGGCAGTTGGTGCCGCACTGCTATCGGCCATCAGCACCATGTTTCTGCCGATATAATTGCTGAGGAAGAATGCAGTTGTGTCCGCATTGCCATGATTTGCGATTTGGCCACAGATATTGGCTACATTTCAGATGACTACGACACATTTGCAAACAAATGCATCCAGAAGGCAAAAAGGAAAGGTGGTGACATATTAGTATGCTGTATACTTTTATCTATGATTAATTAATGCAAGCATAAACAAATCATGGCACTGGCACACTGATTTCATGCAAAATGTGGCCTTTGCTTCTATGCATATATGTGGTTTGCTGTGGGTAACAATACACAGATGTATTGGTTCCTACATGGTGCTTCGACTCTGCAATGTGAGGTGAATTAAAAACTTGGAGGACGCTTTAGCTTCGCCGTTAAGAGTAGAACGCGATAGCGTTATCGGGACCCGTTCACATCGCATCGTTTGCATACAGCAAGTAGACTTCATTCACTGCAATACTGAACGTGGGAAAGCCAGCTTACAACGACCAAGCTTACATGATCCCCTTAAAGTCGTCTTCACTTTTAAACTGAAATGCATTGCTGGAAAGACATTTTTCCAGGGGAAATATAAGTGGTGTTATATTAAAATGGAAAGGCCCTAGCACCTTTTTTTATTTTATTAATTTGCTATTGCCCTGACGCGCGCAGGTCTGGTAGAAATGTTTGAGTTTCTTCGTAGCAGAATGAGGTTTTCTCATACATTCAAATTACAATCCGATGCCGATTGGTAGACAATCCGATTGCGAATCCGGCGCCGAATGGTAAAGTCATACTTTACCATTTTTCTGATGGATTTCACTGTGAGAAATTCAATTTTTGTTCACCAAAACCTTGCACCACGTGGAGGGCCTGCGCGGTCGATGTGGTTGGATGATTTTCTCCGCCACCCGCGATCGCACGCGGTTGCCGACGCCGGATTTTCTGCGACACCGGGCCCTAAACGCTAGTGCGTTAAAACTGTGCGATCAGTCATGGCCTGAAGGAATGCACACATTAACCTGTTTTTCTGACCACTGTAGCTAGTTTTTGAGCTAACGCTTTTGATCGCATGCGGAAACAGTCCATCTCATTCAACGAAAGACTTCATTCAAAGAAAAGGCCATTTGCTGAGTACTTTGCATGCAGGCATCTCCTTGTCTGCCACCATTTCAACAGTGCTATTTAGCTAAGTTAGTGTACTGAAGCGAAACCATGCCAGTGACACTGCCCGTTGTTCCGGTAGTGCCTTTTGTTATTAGTACCTTGCTTTTTATTGGCAACATTACTGTGGAATCAAGAGCCTGAGCAGTAAGAATGCTTTTTTCAGCCCGAGTTTTTCAAGGAACATGTGTTTAAAGGGGTTTTAACACATTTTTTTTTCAAAACTGAGAAACACTCTGGAAGGAGTGTGATGGCTTTAAGCGAATTTATGCCTGAATAAATTTTTTAAAAGCACCTAATATGAATGCAAATATTATGAGCTCAGTTCTTATTTCCCCATTCCCCCATAACATGTTGGTTATTCTCAGCTGGAACGGTGCCGATAGCAGTGCCCTGCCTACTGCTCCTTTCTTTTTCTTTCTGCAATGCACCTATGGTAACTTTTCGAGATTGGCATCTGACAGAGGTACCCAAAAGCTACAAAGGAGCAGTGAGGGGATGGGCGTGATGCGTTAACAGCCCCCGCTTCCTTGTTCATAGAAGATCTGAAAAGGTGGGCATGCATGCGCAAGCTTTTGCTCATAAATAATTCATAACCACGAACTATTGCTCACTGGCTGTCTTCTATGCATTGTCACACTGTCTGTAACATCATTGCCGACATAACATACAACAGAAAACGAGTGGGGTGGTCGCGAAAGCCATGGGAGAGAACAAGCAATCTATTGTGTGAGTTATAGGCTTTCTGCTGCATGAAGCAGGATAGTATTTGGTTCACTTGTTCTAGGCAGCATTGTCTACAGATTGCAAATATTTTCTTACAATGTCCAAAAGTGTTTCGATACATATTTAAACAAGCATAAAACCTGCAAAATATGGAACCTAGATTCAAATTTCAAAAGCAGATAGAAGTATAGAATTGCCTATAGAAATGATTCTGAAGATGCATCTGATGCACTGAAACTAAAGTTATCATAGGCCTAGTCAGTGCCTGAGGGAATAACTGATGGCTAAATGCTTTGGCCAGCAGCTGCTGCAAAGCATTATGACAGTTCAGTGAAGACAAGTGTCCCTTATCTACGAGTGTGCCTATAGGATGGTGTGGCACTATGGCTAATTTCAACTGTGCACACTAGCACCATCTTTGCTGTACATGGTGAAATGCGGTGGCAGTGTTATGCATGCAAAGAGAAGTGAAACACAATGATTGCATGAATGAATTCACAAAAGTAGTGATTGTGTTGGGGAGAGCTCATTTGTCCCCTGCTGTAATAACTGTATTCTTATAGGGGCATGTGAAGAATTGCTATCCACTTGATTGTAGCAGAATGCTAGAGAAGGAAGTGTAACAAATTCTGGGGTTTGAGTGGAGATTATTTTATCATTCGTAAACTTACTGTTTCAACCTTTCTGCACATTGAATTGTTGGGTAAATTGGCCTGGCATCAGCCTGCTAGCGCTCTGGCTAACGTATTTGGAAAGGAAAATTCACTGGTCACATGGTGGTCTTGGTCTCAGTTTCTAGATTAGGGCAAAATTTTCATGCATTGTGAATTTAGCCTTTTGATACTAGTTCTCTCTCTTCATAGCGTGCCAGATAAATGACAATTTTTGCTTGTCTGAAGGCTTAAAAGCTCTTAAAACCTGTTTGGTTATAATTCTGGTTGGGGCATTTTGATGTGTGTTAAAGGCTGCGAGTGGGTAAGTTAATATTTTAAGTCTTCCGTTGTGAAATTGCGCAGTTTTGGCCAATTGAATTCAGACATTAACAGCTTGTCTGTGCTGTGTTTGCAGGTTTGAAGATTGCAGCGTTGAGGAGCCCACAGCTGGTGTAGCAGCACGAGACTCAGCACCAGCACCTGTGGTGATGACCCGGCAGGTGAAGCACTCGCTCCAGAGGCACGAGCGGGACCATGAGGAGATCTTCCAGCTCTAGCAGTGCTCCCCCAATCAGCCAAGGACCCAAGCTCTGTGTGTGTGTGTGTGTGCTCCTGTGTGTGTGTGAACCCTCCGCCAAAATTGGCTGGTACTACCTGTGCTTGTTGAAAGGGCTGTCAAGTTATGATCCTTTTGTCATCGTTGACATGTTCTGGAAATGGCAGGTCCTTGCTTACTGAACATTGTAATAAAGCCCTGCCATTTCCTCTGCCCATTCTATCGCAGCTGGAATAGACAAGCACGTTCCAATTTGTTTGCCTGTTGTGAAGTAAAGTAATAACATTGCCTCATCAGAAGTGGCATGTGGTGATGCTGGAACATCGCTGTCAGGAGGCAGGGGTCTGCTGAATGCCTGCATGAATTCAAAAAATGCTCCAGATTGGAACCTGACTGTCTTTCATGGTGTAGCTTTTGTCAAAAGAAACTGAGCCACTGTGTGCATGACTGCAGCTGACACTAGGGTGTCTAGTCGGACTTCTGTCACATTCACACTACACAAAACTACCAAACAATAGCTGCTAGCCCTCGAAAGTTTGTAGTGTCAAGACTTGCATAATCACACAGTGATGCAGTCAAGACCCAGCAGTGATCTTGCTTCCAGGGGTGTGATTTCTTTTGACAGATGCTGTGCATTCTCTCGTAGATCATGAAAGGCCCATCTGTTTTCATGGCGCAAGGTACTATACTACCTTAAATATTTTGCTGTACATTGTTCACAGTTATGTTGTTCTAAACCGACTGTCGGTATAAACGAAACTTGTTATTTAGTATGACCCATCAAGTGCCATTGTCCTCGACTGTCGGTGCGTGGGTGTTTGTTTGCAAGACGTGGATGACTTCATGAGAATTGCATATCATTAGGACTCTGCATTGCCAAATTGGTAGCATAATTTCGCACTTCATCAGTCTCCTCTACTTGCAAAAGATGTTTGAAATGCTTTGCACCTTTTTCCTGTGATGTTTTGTCATTCTATGTTTTTCATGAGGCTATGCAGCACGTCTTGGAGTAGGGTGTATGTGAATTTTCAATGTTGGACAGATTTGCAAGCATACTTGACCGACCACCCCTTCAAACCTCATATTTCCTGGCATGCTGGATAAGGATGTGAATATTAAAGTAAAGTTGCAGTTTCAGACGACAGGCAGGAAGAAAGAAGGAAATAGAAGTGTTGTGAAACATTCAGATGCAAATGTATAGGTACTATCGAAAAGTGTTCACCGACAGTGCGATTCTATGCCTTTCACTCTAACCTTTGTGTTAACTTGACTGCTTCAGCTGTTTTTCATTAGTTGCAGCAAGCTGCTGCCGAGTCGTGCAATAAGCTGCTAGGTTTTTATTGAATGCGAACTCTTATTCGGAGGATGCTTTAACGCAAAGTGAGCTGTCTGGATACATCACAGCACAGGATCACGTTCACTCGGCTATAAAGAATCAGTTCATTCGCTAAAGCATTGAGAAAACGGCCAGTGAACAATGGCATATTATCCTCAATTTACAAAACTGGTGAAGTAATTAGTTGCAAAAAAATTGGTGCAAGATGTTTTTTGACCTTACAGCATCTTTTCTGAAAAGTTTTACTATGCCCTCGTAATAACAGCATTGTGTGTTTAGACTATAATGAGTGGATGTTACATCCAGTTGCATACTATTTTAAGGCCCTTGCTTCTCTTGTATCCAGGTACATATTCTCATGTTTTGTTGCTTATTTGATGCGCTATTTTTACTAAAAAAAAAATGCAGGCAGTGCAAGAAGTTGCTTTAGCTTGTGAGGCATATCCTGCTATATATGAAACATGAGTGCAGTGAAATCCTGGGGATTGTTGTTTCGGTGGGCGGAATTGACATCATTAGCCAGAATTTTTTATGAGTTGTGCTTGTGCTCTAAGGTTAACATTTTTATTTTATTAGTGGTGCAACTGCTCTGAGTACACGGAATATTAATTTTGTCTACTGCATGCATTATGACGTACATAAATACTGTAATTTGGATTCTTGTTCATATAGACATTTGCTCCAAGACTACATTATTTTAAAGTTCAGATATAAGAAGGGCAACACTTTGGGAGAGCATTAAGCTGGTGCTCTAATATCTAATGACCACTCATCATGTTTGTGTTGGAGGTGAAAAGGATTCATCATTGCCACATTACTGACGCTGAAGTGTTACTCTGGTATGTGCTGCATCTGGTTTACAATATGCATGATGCATCTAGAAAGAAACAGTTGCTGTCTTGAAGTGTATAAAGGGTACTATACTGTTATCCTTGTGTGGAATAGCCTGCTATGAAGATACAGCAGTGTTGAATTGTGTTGTCTGTTTGACATGCTCTTTTTTGAATGCTCCTCGAGATGTCGGGCAGCTTTCATAGACCTTGGAGTCAAAGGCCCTGGGTGGCCTTAAAATCTCTGTCATGCATAAGGCAGGGCTGCAAGAATATACTTAATAAACAAACCTGCAGCATTTTAAGCTGCTGAACATATGCTGACTGTGAAACTTGTTCTTATGCTGTGACCATAACTAGTGTGCTAAATATAGCTTGCCTCTTGTTACCTTGCAAAGGCCGAAGTTTGCAACAAGGACAAATGTCCTTCGGTGCAACGCCTGCTAATCCATATCCGCAAGTGCACTTGACACTTTGCACCGAGCACACTGTAGGTTAAAAAAGCTTTTATAAAAACTTCCTTACTGAATATGCATGTGATGGGGAATTATCTTAAGGTATGTGTGGTTAGTGCAGTCTTTGCAGAAAGTTACTTGATCTCACATGTCACATAATAAAGATCAGTTTAAAGTCCGACATTGCAAAAATTGAAATATTTGTGCATTCACCCATTTTGCTATCAAATAAATTTGCATAAGCAACTTGAGGAAAAAAAACATTACTGAAAGGTTCTTGCTCAACCATTTGTGAATGTTATTCAATTGAACTATCAGCCAAAAATTTTGAATGTCATATCTTTGATCAGACAAAAGCATTATGACCATTTTGAATTAATGTTGATTTCATTGCCTGTGTAGCGTT
The DNA here is from genome assembly GCF_013339745.2 of Dermacentor silvarum. Lineage (NCBI taxonomy): Eukaryota > Metazoa > Arthropoda > Arachnida > Ixodida > Ixodidae > Dermacentor > Dermacentor silvarum. Next base: position 52,965,068 of record NC_051156.1, on the reverse strand, counting down.
AAAGTGAGCAGTCTCGCGATATATTCCTGTAAATTGGCTCTCTAAAATTATTGGTTATGCAGTTGCATGGCATTGTAGTTCCATGTTGCAGTTGTGAGATGCAACATCAACAAGGTCATGCATTTTTTATTGTATTTCAGTGCTCCCAAGCAATTGCTAGTCAGTTGCAGTGAAGCCCTGAGCTGTGGCGTTGAAAGTATATGGGCTTTAGGTCAAAATGCAGCTAAATAGTTTCAACTGAGCTTCACGAAGGGCATTTATTCTGCAACTCACAATGAATGAGTTGTTCTCTAGCTGTTAAAAATAGGTTTAGTATTTTGACCTAAATTAGTTGCTCCCAACCACCATCAACTGAAGATGCTGTCAGGGGACAGTGCTGGCAAGCAATAATTCGTCTTGGTCCTATTGAACACACATGCATCAGCTTATTATTTGTGATGTGTTGCTGCTGTTGTCAGGTGTGTAGCTCATCAATGCCAGTGAGGCCTCTTAGCTGTTCTTGCAGCAATGTGCAGCTGTGGATTATGCTTGTGATGTCTATTTAAAGGAGCGTGTGGAAGTTTGTTGATGCTTTCCTAGGACTTCCTTGTTTCCATTCTGACGAAAATGTCTGGGATGTTTGTAATTATTGTAACTAGTTATGGATGTGAGAACTGTAAATAAAGGATAATACAGAAGCAATCATCCTTTGATGGCAAGTAAGCTTGTTACTCTGCTGGAAGTTGACTACATATCTTAGAACAAGATTAATTATAGTTCTCCCATTATTTTTCTGAAAGTGGCAGTGCTCTGAATGTGTATATGGTGGTGGTATTGTGTTGTGGATTGTCTTAGTGTGCTAGAAAACAGGCTGACAAGCCTTTTGCAAGGTAGCAAGAGGATCTAAACATTGTTGAAATCATGTGTTAAGCTTTAGTTATAGTTTATCTGTTAGAAAGGCTGGAAAAGCTTTCCCATGATCAATGCAAGTTTCTGCTTAAGCATGTTGTCATATGTGTAGTAAAAACTTTATAAAGGCTGATGAATGGGCCAAAATTATATATATATTTTTTTTGTTCAGTGAATGATGCAAAATAAATATCTCAATGTCGCAGTTTAAGAGCCATTTATCATGACTAAAAAAGACTGGATTAATTTTTCACGGGTCATATATTCAAACGTGCTTGTTCAAGGCCGGTATTTTGTAGCGATACCTTTCCGATGCTAATGCCTTTTCGCGCTTGGTCAGAGCGACGGTCCGCTCACGAACGGGATCAGCTGGTCGTGAGCAGTGGATGATAAGACTAGTATAGAATAAGGCATAACACATCGCTACAAAATACTGGCCCAGTACTACAATTGCTTGCTCTTGCATAGCTTTGTTCACTTCCCACTTGTTGAAGCAGGACCTTTCCCTTAAGAAAACTTAGCTTAATTAAAGCCCTCACAGAAAGTGATTGACATATTTTGGGAAGGTGATAATACATGCAGAGAACTGGTTAATCTCCTGCAACATTAGTCTTAGCCAAAAGAAGGGCTGCCCACAAAGGTTTTTCTTTTTTTTTCTTCATTTTCTTTCTTGCACCTGAAGTGCTTAAGCCGTTTGCACTCCTCAGGATGGCTTAAAAAATTATGTGGTCTTACGTGCGAAAACCACGATCTGATTATAAGGCATGCCGTAGTGGGGGACTCTGGAATAATTTGGACCATCTGGGGTTTTTTCGCAGTTTGCCCCCATCGAAATGCGGCCGCCATGGCCGGGATTTGATCCTGCGACCTCGTGCTTAGCAGCCGAACACCATAGTCAGGATAGCTTGCTGGCAAAAACAGATAAGTGACACACATGTAATGTCTAAAATTGTATTGAAGGCTGAAGAAAGGTTCATAATCCTTTAGTTGCAGCAACAAAGTCTACTTAGATGTTCTCTTATTTTTAATTATAGCAATTAACTAAAGCTAAAGTAATCCTATTGAGTTACACTTCGATGTAGCTCGTAACTAGAAGTGTGCGAATACTGAATAGCAGATTTCGAATCGAATCGAGGAAAAAAAGAGAAATGTCGAATTTATATATCGGAAAAATTTTCACCAAATTTAATGCTTACAAATTGTGTGCAAGAAAATATGCTGCTGAACATGCTCGGGAGCCTTCTAGCACTGCATAACAAGAATGTATCAAACTACCAGTAACTTCATTACATATAAGTCAAGATATTGTGCGGTCTACTCTTATTTAAAGGAATACCAAATTAGTATACCAGCATTGATTACAGCTCAGTTCTGGTATGTAAAGGTCTGGAAAATAATTTTATTGCGATAGCAATTATATGGACACTCAAAAGCAGATTTCTGGCGTCGCCGTCGCCGTCGCCGTGAGGTTCCGTATGACGTCATTTGGAGATGAAATCGTCGCCGCGCGCCGAACGCTGTATGTGCGAGTGAAAGGGCGCGAGGGGCGCGTCTTTCACGGGGAGTGAACGCACGGCGGAGAACAAACGCGCGTTCTGCGCCGTGCTCGCTTAAGGGCTGCAGAAGTAGGCGTCTCTTTTCTCCTTTACAATCACCATATATGTAGAGCAAACGCGCCTTCTTCGGACGCGCGAGAGGCCGTGGGGGAGGGGGAGGGAAGGGAGGCGACGTTTAGCTGCGGCACCAAGTGCCTATTTATATCAGAGGCTCCAGCAACAGTCACCAACGCCGCACGCATTTTGAGCTAACGCGGGCAAAACGCCGATGGCGTCGACAACAGTTCTGCGTGTTGTTGCTACCAAATCCGCTCACCTTACTTCGTATGACATTGCTGTGTTGCTATCGCATTCATTGCTTCGCCCTTAGGGCGAAACTGTGACATTTTAATTTTTTATCAATTGTATTTCTGTTCAATAGAATCGAATGCTTTTCTTCCTCTGAAACTAATGAATTAGTGACGTTCTGTTGTACTGAATGCCATTGAGGTTCACCGTTTAATAGCCGACCTGTGTTTTGGGCAATATTTTATTTATTGCGTAGGAAGTTCTGCTTTCCAGTCTTTCTCCAAATACATTAGGGCTATCCCAACTTTACGGCAAATGGGTTATCATAAGGCCAACCTGCGCGACAGACGAAAGGACTGCGCACCACGTGACTCGATCACCGCTCCGCGCGCAGTCGGCGCTGGCGGTTAAAAGCGGGCGCCGTCCGCGCCGTCCGCGCCGTTTCATTGTCGGGTTCTAGTTTAGAGTTACTGTATACTATACAGTAACTCTATCCTAGTTCTGCGTGATTCGCCACCTGTCAGAGATCCTGAAATCTGGGGAGGGTCACGTAAAGTTGGCGCGCCGCTCGGCCCCCTTAGCTCAATTTCGTTCATCCGCCGTCTGCGCAAATATACATGCAACCGGGTCATGACACTTTCACGTCCGCCGTGTAAATCCAAAGCACGGTGTAAGATATATACTCTTTAGGTGGGGACACTTCTCGGCTTGCTTGCTAGACGTGATCGACCAGATAAAGTAGCAAGGGCGCGCGTCTATCGGGGCGGTGACGGCAGCGGATTCGGCGGAACGACGCAACTTCAGTTAAGAACGCAGGCGAGAGCGTGCGCCGACAAGGAACGCGCGCATGCCCTCTCCACGGTGACCTACTTTCGTGCGTCACTCAATCATTTCGGATTTCCCGCGAACGGCCGGTTGCTATAACAACGGGAGATTAAACCAATAAAAAGCTTTCTGTGTTGAAGTTGCGTCGTACTGCCGATAGGTATCCGCTGCCGGCACCGCGCCGATCGGCGCGAGCCTTTGCTACTTTATCTGGTCGATCGAGTCTGGCGAGTGTCCTCACCTAAAGAGATATATCTTACACCGTGATCCAAAGCTAGTTTTGTGAATGGTTGCTCGAAGATATAAAAGAGACTGATGTGCGTCTACAAACGGCATCGGTAACGAGAGGCTGCCGTACGGTGTGTCGCAAGGAATGTCGGTCGTGAACAACTTTGTTGCCATCCCGGGTACTCGTTTTCGTTTGTGAGGCGGTTTGTCGGCTTTTCAAGTGTCGCGCGGCTGCTTCGATACATCTGCGTCGAACCTAACCGTAACTTTGGTTGTTGACGCCCGCGAAGCATCACCGAATAGGCCTAATGACCTGGACAGTACATATGGCCGTGGCGCAAATTCGCTGTTGGCCGATGTGGTAGCGGGACGCAGGCCGTCACAGAATGCTTGCCGCTAATGTGGTCGTACGGTTGGCTCATCATCAGTAATCGTCTGTTGAAGTGGCGTAAAGTTCGTCGCCGCATTCCAACACGATCTGCGTGGCTATCGCATGTTATCGCATTTTCCAAAATGCGCGCTGCTTTTGTTGCCGTTCCTTCTGTCCGCGTCGCGTTATCATTTCGATCGGTCCTGTAGAACCGGACGAACCTTGTACCGACAGAGACGGACCCGGCCGACGCGGCGCCGTTCCCCGCATCGTGCCGTCGGGGAGCGCTCGCAGTCCGTTACTGCGTCAGCCGGGCCGGCTCGGCGCTCCCATTGCGCCGAAAACGAAGTGAAACGCTCGCATCGAGTACGAAGGGCTCGGCGGCGCACACGACATCGAGTTATCGGAAAATCGAATAGTAGATATTCGATTCGATTTGGTGATATTCAAGTATTCGCACACTCCTACTTATATCTTTCTAAATGTTTAACTGCAGTTAACCACTTGCGTTGCATTTCAACTTAAAAAAAAATGCAGTTTGGCTTCTTTTATTGGATTTGTGGGATTGTGATACCCTCTGTGCAGGTGTCTCCTCCAAGGACAAATCATGACCTCCTGATAGCCCGTGCAGTTATGCAAGATATTGCTTTCACGAGGACTACGAATTGCGAAGGAATTGAGTGGCCACGTTATTCATGATTTTCTTTGCAACTGCTAAAGGTAAATAAATACTTTGGGAGGTTTCCGGAGGGGTAGTTTAACAATTTAAGCTTGGGGCCAACTTCATTGTAAAATGCAGAAATACTCATAAGACAACTGCCGAAATGATTCGAATGGAATTCATTGCATTTAAAAGAGAAAGGTAAATATATGATTATTGAAAGCAGGAAGTTTATTTGAGGCCTCAAACTTTTACAACCATTGCAAAGAATCGCTGAATAAAAAAAAAAAAAAAAAAACAGCAGATCCCACGCCCTGTGGGAATCGATGCTATGCGCGCGAAGCAGAGTGCTGGGAGCCGACGAAGTTAACGGAACGACCATGAGTGCACCAAGACGTAGGCGGCTGTTTCATGACCTACATGACACGCATGTCATGTCAGGACCTATCATATTTATGTCCGAACCCATTTCAGTGGCTTTTGAGTGTCTCTTTTCGCTGAGTCATTGTCATTTTCGCCTAATCATGCTCATGACTATGACTTCATTGTTCAATCACCACCCTTTAGTATTTCCTTCACTTAGCATCCATGTCCGAACTCATTTCAGTGGTTTCTGAATGTTAATAATTTTTTGCCGAGTCATTCTCATTTTTGCTGAGTCATGCGAATGACTGACTACCATCATCCTTTAGTGTTTCCTTTACATTAGTGCCCACGTTCGAACCCATTCCAGTGGTTTTTGAGTGTTAATCATTTTTCACTGAGTCATTGTCATTTCTGCTGAGTCATGCTCATGACTATGACTTCTACCATCATCCTTTAGTGTTTCCTTCACTTAGTACCTACATCAGAACTCATTTCAGTGGTTTTTGAGTGGTAATCTTTTTTTTGCGGAGTCATTGTCATTTTTGCTGAGTCATGGTCATGTCTATGACTTCTACTATCATACTTCAGCGTTCCCTTCCCTTAGCACTTACGTTCGAGCACATTTCAGTAGTCTTTGAGTGTTACCGTTTTTTCGCTGAGTCATTGTCATTTTAGGCGAATGTTTCATGACCTACATGACACGAATGTCATGACCTATCATTTATGTTCGCCATACAGTCTTGTCATGCTATGCCAATTTTGGTATCTACGAAGTTAACGGAACCACCATGAGAGCACCAAGACGTAGGCGGCTAGATAGATAGATAGATAGATAGATAGATAGATAGATAGATAGATAGATAGATAGATAGATAGATACTGTCAAAGTGGCAAATGTTCGCCAGGAAATGCTTCGCACTTAAAATCCGGGTTAACCCATTTCACGATCACTGTCGACGTTTATGCAATTAGCATTGAAGTTATGCAGCGACATAACGTATTGCTAATGGCAAAACGCGCGTCATATATGAGGCGTGTATTCAGCCGGGCTCCTCTCTTGCGTTTTGATGATGTTTGTCATGGCATTCATGTCATGAATGTAGGTCATTCTTGTCATGTATATCCTGATATTTTCACGTTCTATGGAAACAGGTGACCTTTAGTCGAAGCGTTGGGCCCGGGTCTCTAACCGTCGACCGAGCACACGAAAAGCTCAAGCGACCGCGCGTGGATCGGACGGTCTTCGTCTGCCCCTTCACTGGTGTCCGTCAAAGCCTGTGCTGGCACGTGGCGCATGGACTGGCGCTCGTTTTATTGCGATAGCAATTATATGGACACTCAAAAGCAGATTTCTGCCGTCGGCGTCGCCGTCGCCGTCACCGTGAGGTTCCGTATGACGTAGTAGTAGTAGTGGTTCATGTGGAAAGGGGAAATGTTGACGCTATCTTCTGCAGCCCTTGAGGGAGCACGGCTCAGCGCCAAATTCGTCAATGGAGATGAAATCGGCGCCGCGCGCGATAAGTGGTTCTTGAGGGAAAGGGAAAGGTTGGCGCTATCTTCTGCAGCCCTTGAGGGAGCACGGCTCAGCGCCAACGATGATGATGATAAGTGGTTCTTGAGGGAAAGGGAAAGGTTGGCGCTATCTTCTGCAGCCCTTGAGGGAGCACGGCTCAGCGCCAACGGGGAGGGGTAAGTGGGAGCGAAAGAAGGGATAGAGTGGAGTCGCCATGGCTGGGCGAAGCAAAACCGGCAGGCATAGGCGGCACGTATCAGGCCGAGATGGAAGGCCTTGGTGTGCTGCAGAGTCTGCAGGGGTGTTGTGCCAGGCCGGTCAGGCCCGGGGTGGGGTGGGAGGCCGTGAGGCCTTCCCGCTTGTAGAAATGTCCTTAGAGGCGTGCGGAGAGCCCTGACGAGTCAAGGAACTCCACGACGCCTCGAAGTGCAGAAAGGTGGTGTCGGCCGGGGAAGAGGAGATCTTCTTCCTTGCCAGAGGGGAGGCCCAGGCGGCGGAACTCCTGCAGGAGTGGGCCCCGCTGCTGGAGGTACGCCGGGCAGGCCAGCAGGAGATGTTCGATCGTCTCCGGCTCCCCGCAGGAGCTGCAGGCCGGGGACGTCGCTCGTCCCAGTCGGTAGCTGCGTGCTGCCGTCCAGCTGCAGCCGATGCGGAGCCGGAGAAGGAGCGAGGTCTCCCTGCGAGCCAGGCCTCGCGGGGGGAGTGGTCGTGGGGGGCATCCCAGTGCCACCCGTTTGTCTGGGTGGTGGGTCGCCAGGTGTCGCCGCAGCCTCAGTCCTGTGAAGTCGCCCTCCGTCACGGCCCGACTGAGGGGCACAGTGGTGTGGTGGGCGTCCTTCGCCAGGGTGTCGGCTGCCTCGTTGCCCGGGATCCCTACGTGGGCGGGGATCCAGTGCAGGGACACCGGGTGGCCTGCGTCCTGCAGCGCTGTCAGCCGGGTAGACAGCAGTGCGACTCCAAGGCTGGCGCTTTCTGGCCTCTGCAGGCCGAGGAGGGCTGCCTTGGAGTCGCAGAGGATGGCCGCTGGTACCCCAGGAAGCTCCTCGGAGAGTAGGTCGACGGCCAGGTGGAGGCCTGCCACCTCCGCTGCAGTAGAGCTGGCGTGTCTGGGCAGTCGACACTGCCTGCTCTTCTGCAGGGCTGGTGCCGTGCAGGCCGCCGTGGCAGAGCCGGTGTCCGGTACCACCGAACCGTCGACGTACACCAGGAGGTGGTCTCCGAGGGTCTCGTCGAGGAGGCAGGCGGCCGTCTGCTGCAGGGCGCAAGCGGGCGAGCGCCTCTTCGAAATCCCGGGCAGCTCCGTGGCGATGGGGACAGGAGGCCTCTGCGGTGGGGGCAGCTGTACCGCATTCGGCGGTGGGTTGCCAACCACCTCCTCGTAGAGGCGGCACAGCTGACCCATCCTTGAGGAAGGCCGGGACTGGAGGCGACGCAGCAGGCCTCTGCCATCAGGAGCATGGTGGAGGCGGTCGACGTGCCTCAGCCCCTGCTGCAGGAAGAGGAGCGACAGGGGCCATGCTCCAGCCTCCGCAAGGGTAGCGGCAATCTGGGAGCTCCGGGGGACGCCCAGGCAGAGTCGGATGGCCGCCCGGTGCTGCAGCTCCAACTTTTCGAGGCGGCGTGGCGGCAGCGCCACCAGCGGGAGGGCGTACCGCAGGCGTGATGTGGCCGCCGCCTCGTAGAGCCGCAGGGCCCACTTCACCGAGCAGCCCTCTCCATGGGCAAGGAGCTGCGACAACGCCGAACGCTGTATGTGCGAGTGAAAGGGCGCGAGGGGCGCGCGCTTTCACGGGGAGTGAACGCACGGCGGAGAATAAACGCGCGTTCTGCGCCGTGCTCCCTTAAGGGCTGCAGAAGTAGGCGTCTCTTTCCTCTTTTACAATCACCATATATGTAGAGCAAACGCGCCTTCTTCCGACGCGCGAGAGGCCATGGGGGAGGGGGGGAGGGGGAGGGAAGGGAGGCGACGTTTAGCTGCGGCACCAAGTGCCTATTTATATCAGAGGCTCCGGCAGCAGTCACCAACGCCGCACGCATTTTGAGTGAACGCGGGCATAACGCCGATGGCGTCGACAACAGTTCTGCGTGTTGCCGGTGCTGCTGCATGTCCAAGTTTATACAGCTGATAAAGCTAATATCATTACTCCGTATAGCTCTCTACAAATTTGCTATCGCAATTGATGCTTCGC